>NC_139349.1:34744435-34896451 GCF_055883805.1 Amblyomma maculatum | reverse complement strand
TATTGAGCACTGACGAAGCGGTTATCAGCGCCACCGCGGACATGGAAGCAAATTGATACCGGACCCTGCGCGCCTTTCTGACTCTGCCAGCAGAGTGAATAAACCGAGGGTGGAATGATCTAAATCGCACAGGCGGCCCAAAACTAGGTTATGCTGTGAAGGCGCGTATCGGAGTGATAGCTGTGGGCCTTGTAACAACGTCCGCTAGAATTGTTTTAAAGAAATTATTTCACTCGGCTATGCTATTTGTAAGAGAAGCACGAAATCTAGAATCACGGGAAATAAAAATTTGAAAACCTAATTAACTAATTAGTCAGTCAGCAAACTAATGAAAGCATTATGCCTCGTATCTTGTGTTCTCCGTAGTTCCAATATATCTGTAAGGATAAATTAAACCTAAAGTCAGAACCTTTCTTTCGTTCGTGTGCTGTGCGATGTCAGTGCACGTTAAAGAGCCGCAGGTGGCAGAAATATCCGAAGTCCTCCATTACGGCGTCTTCCATGGCCTGAGTCGCTTTGGGACGTTAAACCCTACAAACCAAACCAGCCCAATTGCCTTTCTTTATCCATTTTTGACCTTCGGAAAAACCACCCTGTATACGGCTATTGTTTAAAAATGCAGGCTTGTTAAAGTTGGGTTTCATATATACGTCCAGTTATCTTTAGTGTGGTATCTTATGACTGCGTGCGAATGGAAATGTGTCAGATTTGAAAGACACTCATTTAGCCAGTACTGATTGAGCAGGCATCAAATTGCATGCCTTTAGAGGCAGAGTATATGGCTGTGTTCGCACAAGGATGCACAAAAACGCACTCGACCCCGTTTATAATCCTAGCCACAGGGGATCGGAAGTGTCTTAAGAACATATTTCTCATTGCGTGTCGTGGGCCGGCTTCAGGAATATAAAGGTGTCACCACCTTAAAAAAACACAAAAATTCATTTTTAAGTTTGGTTTGTTAACATGATGGTAGGTCATTTTTATAAGTACATAATAATTCATCTTTCGTTAAAGGCGCGAAATACACACGGACACAAAAAGGGCAATGAGACTGAGGGCCTTCGATGGCGCTCATCTAACACCTGTCGTGGTAGAAATATATCGTCTTTTGTATCAGCCCGTTCTGTCCTGTTATCTTCCTCGTGTCCGTATGTGTTTTGCGCCTTTAACCAAAGATACACTTTCAGCAACTGGTCCAAAAAATGTTTAAATATACAAATGGCAAAATTTATGGCGACCCTTAGATAATAGCAGTGTAAAATTATTGTTTATTTATTCTCAAGGTTTTTTGACAAAGACCCGGCTCTTTTGAAAATCTCTAATTACGAAACACAATGAAGCTTCGCTGCACGCTCGCAGAAGCCCGGAAAATTTATTGCACACAATTATCAGTTCTTTCTTTAAAATATAAGCAAATAAATTAAAAAACACGCAACATCATGCTAACGTCGACGGTGTTATTCATACGGTGAGTCAGGTAAAGAAACACCAACATTTGAGAATAAACATTGGGAACATATCAGTCAGATGGCAGGGTCTTCCTTGTCCACAACATAGCCTACATTGTTGAACGCCTAATCTCTTGAATGTGACAATGCATTGCTTCATGTTTCTGGACATTGTGAGACTGTGGTACACTTTGACACATCAGGTAACGTGGGATGATCAAGCAATCTCTGAGCTCTTTGTCTTTGCCTCTTTGCAGGATCATGGATACCACAGCAATCTCCGTACGTGGAAGTGCAGCGCGCTTGTATGATATGCTTAGAGCACCTAGCAAAGGACCCGGCGACGCAAACCTTGGGGATAGTCATGCTATTTGACTACAATGGCTTCACGTCGGATAAAGTGCTCGCCTGCAACATGGGCCTTATGAGGCGGGGATTCGAGTACTTGCAAGTACGTGCTACCGTTTGAGCAATAATATAAGAACATCAACATTTATTTGATGTGACAATGTAATAAAGACGTGATGTGCAGGAGGACTGAAGTTAGGTGGGCGGACGAGGTTAAGAAGTTCGCAGCGATCAAGTGGATGCAGCTTGCACAGGATTGGGTTAATTGGAGGAATATGGGGGTCTTTCGCCCTGCTGTGGGTACACTCCGACTGATTATGATGATAATGATGATGATGATGATGATGGTGGTGGTGATGGTGCTAGTGGTGATGGTTGTGGTGGTGACGTGCCTGATGTTCATAATAAACTAGCAAGAAATACTAATTAACAAGACCGCGGATTTTGCAGGGAGTTGAAAATGAGCTCACAGTGACTAAGGTACAAAAACATTTTGCCTTTTCATACAGAGTTAATAGAGGACGTTTATAAAGAGGCCGGGGAACATTAATGAAGTCAGGGCACTCATTGCCGGCTCCAAGTTATTTCATTGTAGGTGCTCATATTAGCGAAATATTTGTTTGTTTTTTTTTTGTGTGTGACACATGACGGGTATATATTGAAAAAAGAAAAAAAAATTCAACAAACCATTTTTCCGATGAAAGTTTGTTCCTCGTCTAGATAGTTGCAAAACTAGGCAATAAATTGCGACATCATATCTTTGAGTCCATTTTCCTTTATTCGTACGCTTGAGCGAACCCTATTGGTGACTTCAATACGTCTTCTGTAGTTCTGCGCGAAAGACCAGGGCCCGCTTGCACAAAACAATCTTAAGACTGTCTTAGCTAAGTCCAGACTTAACTGGAGTCTAAAGAATAGGCCACTAGCATGGCCGCTTAAGACTGGAGTTAAGACTGGGCTTCAGTCCTGACTTGAATAAGTCGCTTGTATGTTTACGACTCTAGTGCTGTCTTGGTTAAGACACAAGGACGCCAGGTGTCTAAGTAGAGAAATTAGGGAAATACAGGGATGCGCTGGCACTGTCCCTGCTGTAAGATGTACACATTCCGCCAATTTTGCGTTGTGTAAAATCCGTGCCATTGCTTTTTGCGGCTTAAGATTGTGTTACGAGGAAAAATGCCCCAAGTGGTTGCTGAGGCCGTTCTGGGAAGCCACTCTGGTGAACATGAACCCGAAGCGTTCGACGTTCGGAACACGAGCCGTCTTAAATAAGCGTGGTCTTTCTAAAGACACCATTTAAGTCTGGACTTAGCTCGGACTTTATCGTGCAAGCCGGCCCAGGAGTTTTACTGGCGTGTAATAGAGAAGTTCACATATCTGAGCTTCCACAAATTATGAAAGACCGAGGGCCACCACGGCCCTCAATGCATCAGTAGAGATAGAAAGACCCTTTAATGAAGAACAGAGATTTTAGCCGGCGTTTATGTTTCGCTGACATGCTACTCTTTGTAGGAAGGGGAATTGGGGAGGAAAAGATGGAAAAAGAATCGGGATGAGAATAAAGGAAATGAAGGGGGAGATAAAATGCAGCCATTAAATATGTTCTAAGGTGCGTCGTGGAATAATGGTATAAAATGAAATGATGAAATGCATAGTCCGATAAATGTGCATAGAGAGTTCACAGAGTGAAAAATGCCGGAGGGTAACATTCAAGGTGAACTTGAAGTTTTTCTAAAAGTCCAATGTTTTTTAAATACGTAAATAAAAAGTTCGTAGCGAGTCTCTGTTGCCTAGGGCAGGCTAAGAAACCTAAAACAATGTCCATTTTTAAAGGCACTGGGGAGAGCTTTTCCAAGCTATATTCGTAGTACGCACGCTCGTCAGCGTACGCAGCACACACTCGAGTAGGATATGTTACGCAGTTTCAACCGAACCACAGTTGTCGCAAAGCGGACTATTAATTTGACAAATACGGTACCGCAAGCTATTTGTATATGTGCAGTTCAGGCGGAGTCAGTGGTGAAGAGTTTTTAATTGGCGAGGAAATTTCGGAGGGAGTCTTGACCTTTGATGTGGGGCAGTTGAGTAAAGAAATTGATAATGATTTGTCGACAAGCTCCAAAGTCGATACTTTGCTTCGGCAGCAAATTGTTTAGGCAGTTTGGATGAACCAGATTTCGTGAAGAAGGTCCGAATGTATCTTTAATGTTGGTGTTCTTTACGAGCCGCTTCATCGACTTTTTCATTTGCTTTAATTCCACAGTGGGCTGGTACCCACTGAAATCTTATGCAGTGGCCTGTAGCAGTAGCCAAATGATGCAGATACCCGATGTCAAGGGAAACAGGCTGATGATTGCTTTCCTTCAGCATAATATTCATGATTTGCAGAGATGCTCTGGAATCCGTGAAGATAACCCATCGGCCGGGGTATGGTGCAGGATATAGGAAACAGCTTCTTTGATGCCATGGAGCTCAGCTGTCGTAGAGGACGTCTTCCGCTACTGCCGCTCAATGTATCAAAGCAGACATGGTTCTATATGAAGCTGCTTGCAGTTTTCATTACCAAAAGTAGTGTGAAAATTAATTGACGAGATCAATGATTTGCGAAGTAATTTCTGATTCATGTTGTTGATCCTGCAAGGCAATAATAAAGGGGTTGACCTCCAACGGATTGCACCAGATATTCTTCAGTTGGTGATATTTTCAGCAGCACTACTCTCTATAAAGCAAACCAGTTTTTGACGAACGTAGAATGCGAGTTATTGAGAATGGTCGTTGATGAGCTAGAATAATTTATGTTTTTACTTCTCTAGCACATGGACAGTATCTTTGGAAGGGCATATTCAAATACTTGTGGAAAGGAATCATGTACCAGCACGCGTACTCTACTACAGCTTGATTAGAGGTTAAATGCGGTATTAAGCAAAACTTGATTTTGTTTTTGGCTTTTGCAGGAGTGCGTGCCGATCCGTCTGAAGGCTATGCATGCAATAAGACAGGGCACAGCATTCGACGTGTTGTTCTCTATAGCCAGGCCCTTCATGAAAGGAAAGTTCCTTCAACGGGTAAGAAGTACTATATTTCAGATTTAACCGCATTCAATCACTGCAATGGCCGTAACAGAGCGTAAATGAGCCAGTTGTACTTTTCAGGCTGCAACAAATCCGAAAACATTCTAAGGATGATTTCGATACTCCCTAATGCGAAGTAGCTATTTAAGCGTGTTTGCTAGATGTCGGGCAAATGATTTCAAAGATAAGCTTGTGTGTAAGAATGTATGTGCAGTTGCACAGCACTCTTTGTTTTTTATCACAAGCCAAGATAATTTCTCAAATCAACAGAAAGAAGAACCACGAGCCAGCGGCGCAGAGCTCATGGCTCTTCATTATGTTCTTCTGAGAACGTTTACCGTTGGCCTTTGTGAGGCATATATTTCCACGCTAGAACATTATAAGACGCCACTCAGTTTTGAGGCCTAGTCGTGTTTTGTTCTTGATTGTAAACATCACTAAAAGGTCTTTTCCGAGACACAACCACATCCTCACACCCTCGTTATTAAGTTAACGTATAAATAGTGCAAAATACTTTCCTGCTCTTATTTATTCCTACATTTTTCGTGGCTGTGTTCCTTCCTCTAAAAACAGTACCACTTCCACGGAGAAAAGTTCAGCGAGCTACACAAAGAGATACCCCCTCATATACTTCCCGCGGAGTATGGTGGTAGCAGGCCTCCTCTGGACTTCGAAGGCTTCTGGAACGAGCTCGAAAGGTTGGAGGACGCGGAATACGAGAAGGACAGCACCTACGGGTACGTCAGGACCTACAACGGGGACTTCGCCACGATGGAGGAGATGCAAAACGAGGCCGCATTTCTGTAAACAGCAGTAAAAATAAATAGGTTCAAAGTTGCGATTGAAAAGAGGAGTGCTCGTCTCGTTAAAGGGAAGCTCAAGGGCTTTTTGAGATTTTCTCGTGATACACGCATTAGAATGTATAAAAATTGTAGGCTAAGCTCAATCACAGGTTTTGCACTGCCAATTATTGTTATGGCCTAACTGACTGTTACTGACATTCTAGTGGAAATTAAGAAGAAGAAATGGGCATGGGCAGGACATGTAGTTGAATAGAGGATAACCGATGGTCGCTTAGGGTAACAAACTGGATTCCAAGGGAAGGAAAGCGTAACAGGGGGCGGAAGAAAGTTAGATGAGAGGATGAGGTGAAAAGGTTCTCAGGGGTCATGTGGATACAGCTAGCACAGAACCGGGTTAATTGGAGAAATATGGGAGGGGCCTTTGCCTTGCAGTGGGTATAGTGAGGCTGATGATGATGATGATGATGATGATTTGACTATTAAAAGCATGACAATCTTTAGGCTTCTCCACAAAGCATTGCAGTAATGCTGAGAAACTAGATGTTGACGTCATCATTTGTGACGCTTCAAATTTCCCGTGCTTTCGTACAAACCTTTCTGTGAGCCGCCCGATGCCGGCAAATAAAGCCTCGCGACCGTTGCTTTCGTTTGCGTTGGTCTTCTTCCTCAGTTCAAGCATTTTTTCGTTGTACATGCCTCACCTCTACAAATGACGTCATCATCGCTGTTCCCACTCGTCATCAATCATTGCAGAGAACCTTGAATGCTGAAATAAATTTATTCGGCGATTACGTTGTTCCTAATTTCTGTGTTAGTGCCTTTGTTTTTGTGTAAAAATACCGAATTGCCATGTTTTGTATGTTATAACCTTTCTCTAACTTTGCTGTTATTTATTTTGTTGTAGTGACCTATCGAGGGTCCCGGTGCTGTCTTATGACTATGGGACCCTCGTCTGTATTTTTATGCATTTTGTAAATATGTTCAATATAATAAAATTTCATTTTCACTTAAAACTATAAACTGTAGCCTAAAACGCCTTGCCATGATTTAACTGATTTAACCTTAGCCTTCACGCATTCGATTCCTGTAATTCAGTAGAATTCTGAAACAACTTCAGTGGCCCTTAAAAAACGTTGTACCTTCGCCGTTGTTTATTACCTGCAGTCAATGAAACAATATTTAAAAATAATATATTTTTTTTTTCAGAGTGAGTGTTAGCAAGGAATCTAATTTGCAGAGTATTTTTGGTACGATATCGTATTTATTCGTAAAAAAGCACATGTAAATTATTCCTTTCGGGGCAAAATGCATTTGTGAGAAAGATACTCAGACTAACTTATTTCAGAGTGAGATTACGGCCATAGAAGGACGGTGGCCTGTTCTGCGTTCAGCTAGAGCCTGCCGCTAATCCTACCTTGCAGAGTTTAGCAAAACTCTCCCGGTTGTGGCTGGAAGGTAGAGAAAATAAAGCGTTATTTTAGGACTGTCCCACGTGAAAAGCGCCTAGATTAGTTTCGGTGCGGTGAAAAGATTGGTTTGGTTTGGTTTATGGGGTTTAACGTCCCAAAGCGACTCAGGCTATGAGAGACGCCGTAGTGGAGGACTCCGGAAATTTCGACCACCTGGGGAATATGTTGGTTTTAATGCGAACGCGAATATCTATATCCACGAAGGTAGACGCAAGCACTTGTCTGGTACCAAACATCACACTTCGGTCTCATTAGCATGTACATGAGTGAACGGAACAGGTTTCACTGCAGGATCAAATGCCTGTGGGGTAAACGACTGGGCACCAATACTCCTCTGCCCGTAATCTCCGTAATCACAAAATGCCATTAGAAACACAGGACCTGGATGTTTCATCCTTTCCTCACGACTGAAAAAACATAGACAGTCGGCGTCACCCTGCGATGGTTACGGTTCTAGGGTTACCACAATACGCAAACGATTACTTCCGTATGTGGTTGCCGAATATGACAAGCTTAACGTGCGAAAGAAAGCTGGTATTTGCCTTCGCGGGTACGTCCTGCAGCTTTCAATAAATACAAATCCATCCAATCTAGTTAGAACGCCACATGCGGCTAATTCGCAACCTTGGTTCCCTCTGCCGTCCATGACTCTGGCTGAAGATAAAAATTTCCTGTGACACACACTTTTTCCCGACCCGCTGAATAAAACTATCTTGAATCCAAACGGAGAATGTCAAGCCACGTCCGCGTTCCTACCAGGCGGACCCCCCTAACGGCCGGCACCAAAAGGAAAACATTTTCCGAGAAAGAACGCTATAGCAGACGACGGACCAGAAAGAGGAGGACACACAGACATGCGCTCACTACCAACTTTATTTTGGAAAACAGCCCATCCACGCCTTATATGCACACAAAGACTAAAAGTGCGCATGAGCACTGTTATCAGAGCTCAAGCATCAAAGGAACGGCATGCGATAATGAACAGAAATTCACGCTGTGACATGGAAAGTGTGGGGCAAGGCAGATGCAAAGAACAGAACTGGGGTGCACATGAAGCCCAGATAAAATGATAATTGAAGGAAGCCAACAAATAACATGGCTAAAAGCGAAAATGAAAGCATTGGACCTATAACAAAAACAACAAAACAGCGCGGGCATAAGCTCCGTCTAAAAGGCAAGGCTTTGAAAGTCAGCGAAGGTAAAGGTGCTAAGATAGGAAAAAAGATGGAAAACATGAACAACTAACAATTCCCTATATAAAAACTATTCATAACAATACCAAAAAAGCAAGTAAAAGGACACTGAAAGAAATCCATACGCCTAGCACACTGAAAAACAGGACGGGCTAAGGAAACAAACCACAGATGCATGAAACCTTATGGCAATAAAACGATGGGGCAAAGACAGAATTGCTCGAATAACAATTACGACAGGCGAACGTGGAACTAACCAACAGAGCGAAGACTAAAAGGATGCACAAAACAGATCTAGGTGGAAATGAATTAAAATTATTCTTCTAACAACGCAAGTAAAAGAGTGCTAACGCACTCATGTTTCTGCTCGTTGATAGCGGCGGCTTCAGTGATTTCGCGGGTAAGTTGATTGTTGCTCTTGGTTAGGAGGCGGGTTAGAAGGGTTAGAAAAGCTGGGTTATAAGGCGCCACGCATGAAAATTTCTACTTTTTATAATACCAAAGCGGAAGCTCCTCAATTTTAGGCGCTAGCAATTTTTTTTGTTTAAATAATTTTCTCTAAAAGGTGTGCCTGTTGAATGCATCAAAATGGTTTTCGGTGGTTGCCTATATTTGGCGACATGAAGAAACCTCTCCCTCACCATGGGTGCATTCGCCGTTTACACCTTTTTTTTTTTCTACTCCTTTATGGCAATGTGCAATGGGCAGTTTTGCTTCAGCACATGTCGATTGTGTGATGTTTTGTTCTCAAAAACTTGTGTAGCGGTAGATATATTTCCGTAGCGGCAATTAACATTTTAGCACTAAGCCAAGAAATCATAGCCTTGTCTTCACGGCATCCCACCAGTGGATGAAATTCCCTTTTAAGAAGCTTGCAGAGACAGTGGTGTCAACTTCGCTGTGCTAAGTATTTAGAAGCCGCATGCTTAAATCCTTCGGAGCGATAGCAGTGCCGAAGGCGTTATTATTTTTTTCTCGCTGCCGATATCATGCAGTAATTGGCACTAGCCACATGACGATACTGCAATCATCGCATGTTCAGAACTGCTGGTGCACCGTTTTAAAATTGCAAGAAATGAAGTGTCACATATTCATTGAATACAACTGACACATCTGTACATAAACAGGGTCCCCTACTAGCCGTAGCTACCCCCCTTCCGGTCTAAAGGTAGCGTTGCGGTGCAGTCCTCGTGAGCTCTGCCGCCGGCTTTGTGTTGCATACAACTTTTGCTCACATCAGTAGGTCTGATATTCTTCAAAGGCTAAGTGGCAGAGGCTGATCAAATCTGCTTAATTTCTGCTGTCACGTGGTCGTTACAATACCGTAAGAAACAAAGGAACAAAGAGGTAAAGAACTGAAAGCAGCTCTCTCTTCAACTCGGCAGCGCTGATAGCATGAAAGTGTTCGCTAGTCTTTAAACTACGAAAAAAAAAAAAAAAAACTGTACATAAACAAGCCAAAGGAAATAAGAACAAAATAAAATAATGCGGAAGTAGTCGGCTTGGAGGATATCATTTCTGATAAACCTCAGCGCTTCTAGCGCTAGAACTAAAGTGATATATCCGCGTCTCACCAGTAGTGGGTGTAAATAAAGAGCACAAGAACGATCTTTGCGCTCCAAGCTCATTGTTAATGCTTCAAGCCAGCTGCTGTGGGTGGCGACAATAGAATATTACAAATATTTGTGGTACTGTGTTAATTTTGAACACCAGCCATGGAACAGTGTGTGTCTGATTTCCAGCTCACACGTCTTTTTCAGCTTAATTTTGTTACTTCGAATTTACGCTCCGAAGCCAGTCAACATTAGTATTACTCACGCGAACACAAGCAGTGCACAGTGTTACAAATGCACTACAGTAATAACGTCACGTTGGCAAAACACTTACAAAACACGCACACGAAGGCTGACGAATGTTATCGCATGTTTTTATAGATGGACGGAGATTTATACTTTATTTACAGCACATGCGATATATCAACGCAGAAGCCCTTCCTGTGATCATACGTACATATATTTGTTGCGTGACTGAGAGAGTATGAACAGACTTTTAAAATAACGCTAATATTTTGTAAAAGGCACAGACAACTTCGATTCCAAACTTATAGAATGCAGTTGGTACAGGGTGTGTAATGCAAGGGTCTTACAGTCGCTGTGCTCGCACCAACGCGACAGGATTTATGACAGCCTTTCTACGCGCCAGTCGAAGGGATCGGTCTCAGCACTGCCTTTCACAGAGATACGAAAATCATTACCGTCCACCTTTCCCCCTCACTACTAAGCGCAATTTATTTCGAGGCCAAGGCTGCCACGTGCCGCTTATGTCCTGCCAAGGAGCCAATTGACGGCAGGCCCTGAATAGGGCATCATGCTTTGCTTCTCTATAAAATAATACAGGAAATGTGGCAAACAACCTTCCCTCGTGGCCTGCACCCTCTAATTTGACTATGCCAGAGCCTTTGTCAACACATGCATCAGAGTTTATTCATTTTTGTTCGGCCGTTTGAGGCGTTGCTAATGGGTGTGCCTTGTGGGTTTTTTGTTTGGATGCATTCTTTTGTTGGTAAGCGTTATGCATGCGAAAAACCTCAACAGAACTTCAGAATAGGTTGCCGGTGAAGGTACCGTCATCATTCAGTAACTTGCTCAGGAATAGAGGCACATTATTGCCGCGTTATGTTTACTGCCGCCTTCACTTCCGGCAAAGGCGTTTTAGTGCGCTGATGATGTGGGGAGAGATCTTCAGTCTTAACAATTTCTAGCAATCGGTGTACATGTGACTTCCTCTAGTTAATGCCACGTTGCTATTATTAGGAATAACGGTGACCTTGCCACATACCGGGAAAAGGGAAAGCTTCCAAATGAGGAGGAGAAATAAAGATACCAAAGAAGGCGTAGATGCCCCAAAAAAATTCCAATGCCACGGCACTAAACATGAGAGTGATAATGTGTCGCGTGATCTGAGCCAGGGTGGAGGAGGAGGGGAGGGGGATGTTCTAATGCGTAACTAAAGAACACTCGCTGTCTCTTCCCCGCTTTTGTGGGAAGTTGAGGCGTCCACAGCTTTATTAGATGCACGGACCTAAACAAATTAGGATACATCGAAAGTTCTGACATCATTGGCGAAGTGACCATATTTATTCCTCCGCTAAACTTGATTCAGAAAAACAGTGATGGTATCGAAGCAGGGAACCCGTTGCGGTAGCTCAGTAGATTTGACAACGGCTGTTGGTCACCGGGTGGCGGGATACGGCATAGGTACAGTACTCCAAAATGACCAAGTTTTTCGATGACCTGACTGCAAATCATTAAGGCTTCAAAAGGTTTCTTGTTGCATGATAAATGCGACGGCATTCACTGAACCTGGCTTGGCTGATAGATAGGGTGAGACTAGAAGCACGGCGAAGTGTCCCTTTAATATTATTACCATAAAAACATTCCTATTTAGAATTAATGAAGCACCATCGAGCTAGAACATGTTTAGTGGGCACCGCATGAACAATCTCTGAAACTTAGCGCGCAGCTCCTTTCGATACAGTCGCAGTGGCAAGCATCGTATAAGTCCTTTTCTTTTTCTAGATAGAAGCACACCTGTATACATTATCTTTTCCCCCGTAAACCAATAAACGCTTGCCAGCGCAGCGACCGGTTGCTGCGACGAAATTCTTATGCAAGTTTACTCCGTCTGATCCCTCAATGCGTCTGAAACCACGTACGTTCGCCAGGGATTCAAATTTTTTGGATCTAAGCGCTGTTAAAGCTTAGGTATAGTCCGACGGTCGTCGTAGTCGTTAACAGTGGTGACAGGCGCGAAGACTTTGCAGCACTTTTTGAGGTCCTTATAGGTCGCGAGAGGCAGGTTGTTTTATGTTTATTCCTTACCGTGCACACATTACTGCTGTCGTCTTTCTCCCATGAGGGACCGCCAACAAGTATGTGCGCATATTTACGCAGCTCGGCACTCGCGTACACAGTGTACATTTGCACACACTCCACGCCCGCCTAAGCTACCCGTCCGTGTGTTTATAATGCAAGCTTCAGAGCTTGTTTCATATTTCGCTGGTGCATTTACCCTACCTATTCTACTCCTTTTTTCCTGCTGCAGATACTCTAACCCTCTTGCTTTACCTTGTCTGTCTGACTTGGTTATTTTCACCGTAAAGGAGCTGGGGCCATATCCTCATAAATACCGCAGGACCTCCACATTCATCTGGCGCCTATTACGGGTGAAGCAACCACAGGCGTAACCACCCTATCCTTTCCTTTTATCTTCTTCCCTGACCGTAACTTTGGCGTTTCTGTAAGCATGTTTGCTGACCCTCTAGTATGTTTTTCTGGTATGTAATATGAGGCTAATTGCCTGTGCATATAAGCCCTCTAGAGTTGTAGCTGTCATGAAAATCGGCGCGAATCCTTGTTAAGGGGGCGCGGCGCGAAGGAAGCGTGCGCGGCGTCGTGTAGACTCTTCGAGAACATTGAAGAAATCTCTCCTTTTCACACATTGAGAGCGCGTGACCTCCAGAGCTTTGAAGATCAAGCTACCATCCCGTGGAGGCGGCGATGACTCATCGGTGAAGAATTCGCTACCATTTTCCAGACCTTTCCACCGCGCCTGATCAATCACAAGGCGTGGCTCGACTGGAGGGGAAGAGGACAGTTTTGCTGCAAAGGTTATGTTTATGTGCTCGCCTGCCTTGGCGTGTTAGCAGACAGACCCAGCGTGCCCTATAAATTAAGGTTACGTATCTTGGGGAGCTTGTGAATGTTGCAGTGAGTTATCAAGTGCTACTGCTTGGCTATCGGGGTCAACCCGCTGTTCAGCAAGCCCACAGATCTTCGAGAGAGCGGCGCACGTCGACGAGACGGTCACAGCGTGACTCTCCAAACGTTCATCTATGACAGTGCTCGGTGAACAATTTGGTGTTTACTTGTTCCCCCTCTCTCGTGTTAATGTGTAATGCTGTGTTTGTGGAGAGCTCTTGAGCTTGCTTGTTTTGCATTGCCTTTTTGTGAACCTTTTCTGTGCTTTCTAAGCATTAGTGTCAATTCCTCTTTATCGTTGCTTGCTGTATAAAAGTCCTTTTGTTTGTTAACTCTGACTTTGACCCTTTCCCTTGCTTGAACTGGCGAAAGCTGGACACCAAACGGCCACCCCCCTCTGTCACTACAAGTAGCTGGTTTCCGGCTTAGCTGGTAACGCAAATCGAGGGCATCTTTTTTTAGTCTACCAGTATACGCACCAAAGAGTGGTGCATTATTAATAAATATAATTATTAACGGGTGACAGTAGCATTTTTTCAAGCGTGCTCACAGGCGGAGGTGGGGAACGCAGACGTATAGTGCCACCAACCAACTCCAATGAAGTCGAATAGCCGACGCGCTTGCGACTGTAGCATTCCTCCCCTGACGTGGACTACATCCGTTGGCGGAATGACAGTGAGTTTGACGCAGCCCGCACGAAGGATAAACGTCGGTATGATTCCACGATCTGATCTGCAGTTGAGCGCTAAGTTGTTGTCAAGGGCGTACAAATCATTGGGTTTTTTGTGTTTGTCTTATGCCTTGTCTGTCAAGCGAAGTGAGCAAAGACTATCGGCTGCTGAGTGCCTGACAACCTCTCTGCGGTTTTTCCTTTATTACAGTATTTGCGCCGTTCGCAACCAAGCGTTTCGGCGACAAACGCATACCAAGAACGAGTACGGCGAAATGTCTATACGGAGCGAAGCCGAGAGCAGGTCTATTCCCACAATGTCTGGAAGGTACACGAGAAAATGCGTCGACGACGTGCTTGATACTTCGAGAGGCGCCCTTCCACTGAGGTTGCAGAAAGTAGCGGAAGAAGAGCTTGGAGAGACACCCGCGAAGAGACAGGAGGCCGTGGAGAAACTCACACTTCTATTGAAAGGTGATATTTGGCTGGAGATTTCATTTCAGTCCCCCTCTTTGTCGGACCACACGAGGCCGTGGCCGAAGGAGACAAAATGCAGAACATGAATTGTTAATATAAGAGTTAATCGGAAATTAAACATAGAAAAATGAGGCGCATTTTATAAGATACTTAAAAAGAGAGCCAAAAGCCATTCACACCAAAGAAAGTCATTATTTTCGTTTATCCTCAATATTGAATTAATTATTTACCTTCATTAACACCAGTAAATGTCTTAGTTGGAATTTTAGAAAATACATACAAAAGAAGAAAGAAACTCACAGGTGGCTATGTGATCGTTTAGCAAAACTTGTATCAACGAAAATTTCTTTGGGGCAGGAATGTCACCCTGCTGCCCTTATCACAAGGGTGCAAGTTTATTTCGGTGTTTGGAGAGAATCAGTAATAAAAAAGCTGTCGCACTACTGTAAATACATTGATGTATGGTAGCTAAGACATTACGCTCTGATTC
Organism: Amblyomma maculatum; assembly: GCF_055883805.1. NCBI lineage: Eukaryota > Metazoa > Arthropoda > Arachnida > Ixodida > Ixodidae > Amblyomma > Amblyomma maculatum. Next base: position 34,881,722 of record NC_139349.1, on the reverse strand, counting down.
TGTCACTGCCGGTACAGATGTAATGCAGTGAATGAATGAGATGCTAAAGAACTGAAAGTCCGCGCGTCGCCGCTACCGCGTCGGGCAAAGTGACGATGGCCGCTTCAGCACCAAATAAAGGTTGCGGACCCGTATAGCATTCACCACTTTTCTATAGAAGCCGCAATAACGGCCGCTGTGAGGCAGCCTACGCAGTTGCATAAGAATGTGGGGCAATCGAGAGTTCACTCGCGGTACTCAGCGACTATACGTAGGGCGGTTCCAGTAGATACGCGGGCCTACAGGTAGTAGTGGTGCTTCGGTGTGTGTGGTGTGTATTCGGGATACGCCGAATACACACCATACCCTAGCTCATGGCTTATTTTAATTCACGGTTTACGTTACGCGTTCACGGCTTAGCCGAAAGTGGTTGAGCCTCTAGCAACAATTTTTCGGTGGAACACACGTCATTCGAAATCAACACCATCTTAAAACTGTTTTTCGAAACGCGTCGTAAGCGCTAGGCAGGTTCGGAAATCTTACATTACGTGGAAAACGTTATTCTTGATGTCAATGCCAGGAATAAAACTTGAAATATTTGGTCCGTGATAGCGCATTCTTGGCGATATCAGTATGCTCGTCATCTTCACTGATAAACGTCTAGTTAAAAAAAGTGTTTCGAAAACTTCACTACACACTGAGTCAGCATAGATGATGAAGTCACCACGCAGAATTGATAGAAAAGTAGCATTTATGAGAATAACGCGGATGGCACTCGAGCCAATGAAGCATTTCAGTGTCTAATTATTTCCTTAGACGACGACGCTCCTCAGATAGTTCCTCACAGATGAACGCGATAAATGTTAGCATTATCGGCTTTATTTATCCGGATAATATTGCTGATAAACGCTTCTGTACTGTCTTGAAGTCAAATCACCCCTAACAATACAGTAAAGTTCTCTCAAGTTTCCTGAACCACGCAGAAACATAGTATTTCATGCGAAGATGTGCTGTTATCGCCATCTGTTCAAACATATTTTCTAGATATGATCGCACTATTTGAACCTTCTTTCGATTCTCGATTACATTTACTCCTGCGTAAAGCTGGTTTATTATTATCCGCAGACGCATCGTACCCAACCACTGTCAAAATGCAAACGATTAAAAATATTAAGAAGCATGACTGGTAAAGCGCAAAAAGAAACGCGGACTACACATGGAAAACGGGCCGGACCGTCCGTCCGTACGTGCGCTTCAATCCGAAAGGTCCGTGCTGTTTTTTTTTTTTCTTTTTGTGGCGTATGCGTTTCTATTCGCGCTTTGCCTGCCATGCATCGCAACCAATTTGCCCAATTTTCCGCGCTTCTAAACAGGATTGCGGACATAATTGTAAAACATTTGTTATTGATATTGCATTTGTTATTTAAGTACAGGTTATCAATGCTAAAGAAAAATAAATTGCAAATCTGCAGAGTGCCTCGGAACGCGGTACGAGTACATGACAAATTATACTGCTATATAACAAAAACAATAAAACAATGAGGTATGTACAAATAAATAATAAATAAATAAGTAGTCATATCAAATGCAGCTACGGTTAATGCTAAACGTTCAATTAACCCTAATGTTCTGAAAAACTTTAGCTGGAAGTGCGAGCTCTTTCTAAGCCTAGTATAGCTGTTATCGCAGTAGTTCTGGTGAGTGCGAACTGAAGAAATCAGGCGTCTGACTGAGACTGCTGCGCAAAAAACGAGTCGAGGATTCGAAAATTTCTACTTTAGCTACAGCGTTGCTAAACGCCACAAATGTCTCACGCTCGCATTTAGACAGCCGCCATCTGCATGTGGAGGTCGTTCCCCGTAAACGTCGCTTTTGAGCACGAGCTGCTCATAAGGTGTGCTTATCTGCACAGTCTCGTTGGAAGGAAGTATATTGGAACGTATAGGGGTTCACTCCCCCCCCCCCCCCCCCCCCCCGTAGCGCGTCAGAGTAAAAATAAACACAAAGGGAAGAAAATCAAACGGAGCAGCGCCAGCTTACTAGGTGGGAACTACTGACAAAATTTCATTTTCTACGGCAAGGAGGTTTTCAGTCGCACATTTCCATCAGTATAGGGCCGCGTAACCTATCTCATTATATGCTTTACCCACAGCCGGCTCCATAACCCCGCTGCACCTTTTCGGGGACAAAACTAGTTTCGCACCCTGCAGCCTGGAGATGTGGTTCAAACTGCTTTATTGCATGAGGCGCCAAACTGAAGTGTCCCGTATACGTACAAAACCAACGTAGCCTTATTGCTTCCAGTACGATAACCGTGTAATGAGGGTGTCTGTGCAAGACTCAAGGGCAGGAACAAATAGGTTTGAAGTCCCGCTTTAAAAGGCGGTACGAATGTGTCTGCATGGTCTGGGAGAAACACATGTTCATTGTTCCCAGCAGGGTCGAATCTCATTTCAAACGTGCTATCCGAGTTGGCAGTTCGTGTCAATTCTTCCGTGGCACTTAATGCAGTGTGCGGAAACAAACCGCCGAGCAATCACTTCCTGCCACGTCAGCTGCGAACTTCATTTTTCGAAAGGCGTAATCTGGAGAAGGACAGAACAGGCAAAGACCGGCAAAAGGCAAAGTGAGGAGGCGGGGTTTACCGTAAACGCACTAAAATTTAGCTGCCAAACTCAGATACAGATTCGACCAGTTTCTTTTAAAGTCAGGTAGCAAATACGTTAGTAGCTTTCTTTCTCACTCACATACAGCGAGTCTCCGGAATGGCCAGAAAGTAAAGTTCCGCTAGGAAAGGAGCACAGTCTTGTGCCTTTCAATCGCGATTGCTAAAATTTCTTATCCTGCCGCCGCAGTGCAGGACAGAGAGCACACAGAAAAGAGCTGTACTGATAACAGGAAGTTTTATACGGGGATGTAGGGTTTAACGTCCCAAAGGGACTCGGGCTATGAGAGACGTCGTAGTGGAGGACTCCGGAAATTTAGACTACCTGGGGTTCTTTAACGTGCACTGACATCGCATAGCACACGGGCGCCTAGCTTTTCGCCTCCATCGAAAAGCGGCCACCGAGACCAGGATTCGATCCCGCGTCCTCGGGAACAGTAGTCGATGGCTGTAACCACTGCGCCACCCCCGCGGGGTAGGTTTTATGCGATTTACGAGGTCCGTGAAGATGATGCCTCAGTGAACTGCTGATTAAAGGAGTATTCTTCGGTTATTGGTGCAGTCTGCTGCTCTCATTTACGACTACCCAAGTGGTGAAGCCTTTCCACCTTAGCTCCTCCATCGCCTAGCTGACATAGTCTTCCTGAATTATTTCTTTTCGGTTGTAATAATTAAACGTCGCAAAGGAGCCTCATATGCGTTTACTATACTGTACGCAGCGCTAAAAATCGCCCGCAGCTCTAGCTTGTTGACATATAAAAGAGTCTGATAGCGTGATTTCATTTTTTTAATTTCTTATGAAAGAATAAAAAACAACAGAGGCTCAACTAATCTTGAACCAAGTTCCTCGAGCATTAGCCATCCCGTGCAGCCGCAGTCGCTGCTGCCGCTACCGTCTTGGCTCGCTTCCGCGCTTGGTAAGCTTCTCGGCAACGGGCTAGTCTCACTTCTCTTTGTTCAGTGGTCTCGGCGGCTTGTCTGGCACGGCTGCGGTGTCTGCTTTAACGAGATGGCGTTTGTCGTTTGTGTATGGCATATTTACTTTGGTTAAATGAAGGAGTGCAGCAGATGGAACTTGATCAAGACGACGATATTTCATCCACCGCGAGAAAGTGTGTTTCACTTGGACCTTTATGGAGGCTAGAATGTTTACCACACAGTGCGATAGTTAGTCATACACGAGGCGTGATCGGCTGTGGCGATTGCAGAGTTACAGCATATTTCAAGGTTTTCTAGTGCACTGTAGCATAGTGCTCTTGTACCTAGGCATGACAATAAAGACGACAATGTTTGCTGCACAGCCCAATATTTGAAGAACACAGCTGCACCCTCCATTTACCTTGATGTGCGTGCATGGGAGGAGCTGAGCTAAACGCTCTTAAACAACAAACGAATGGCGCGCTGATAATCACTCGGTAAATATTATGTAAGCGTATGCCTAACCGAAAGCTAGGGTGTAACTATGTACTTTTGTTTGTTTATCATTGTACAAAAATATATGACCGTGAAAATTCTTTTTTTATATAATGCTCTCCCCTGGGTCCTTAAGGAGCAATGAATGACGTTTGATGTCGACATCACCTGGCTAGATTCTTGAGCCGTAGGCGCCGTTATGTGTAACCTATGTAAGTGAATACTGTCCAAATTTAGCAATCGATACTAGGCAGCGTAAATAAAACCGAATTTCAGAAAGGTGAGAATACTGAATGCCACAAGGAGGGCGCTGCGTTGCAAGTTTGTCACTGCCCTGGCTGCTGCGCATGTGGCTACGGTGATATTCTAATAAACAGCTTAAATATTGCTTGAGCAAAACGTGGATTATGTCAGCGGGTCAGAATTCTTGCCGAGTTACTGCAGATTCTTAGCATCAACAAGAGCTCAAAACTACTCGATGTCACAGGTTCGAATCGAAAACTGCGATTCAGCTCCTATCATCTGCATAACTGTCATTATTAATGCAACGCCCTTTCTACCTAAAGTGTTCGAGCTCATTCCTTCAAGACAACCCAACCAGCTGATATTGTCCTCTAAAGGACGCGCGATAAAAAAATAGGTCTGGTTTAGGTTGTGGTTAAACCTGGAGGTATGCGAGAGCAATCTGCATGGCTACGCTAAGGTTCGACTTGAAAGTAAAGACATGGCTTTTAAACATAGTGGTTTACACTTTATGATTTGAGCTTCATTTATGCCATAGGGGAATCACTTCACGTATGAGCGCCCCTTGTCTCTCGTCGTTCTCATTAGGATGCAGAAGACTTCTAGTGGCATGACATTGTCTGTACGTCGAACTCCGGGCACACCGCCGTCACAATGTTCGAAAGAACCTTCTGTCCTAGCAACTCGCTGTTGTCGTTCGCCTCTACCAACTACAGAGTTATCTGTCTTCTTCTTTTCCTTTTTCTATTTTTCCTTCTCCTTTTCTTCTTCTTTTCCTTCTTCTTCTTTTTCGTCATCTTACGGACAGGCGCGGACAGGCACGGCGAGAGGACGAGACTGTGGCCAATGTAGCTCTCGCTAAATAATATACAATTGAAAGCTATGAATTGGCGTCTCTCATAGATTGAGCCGCTTTGGACGTTAAAACTCATAAATTAATCAAAGCCAATAAATGTGTGTTTTCTGTTTTAAGTCTGAGTTTTTATGAACAATTCGCACACAGCTCTTTAGCAGTCTTTGTGTTGACGTTGGTCATTTTATCCTTCCATCCATCGCAGAAGAAGCCGACCTCAACGCCAATATGGACGCCGACTTCTTGCTGCGCTTTCTGAGGGTCCGCCGCTACAACGTGGATATAGCTTTGCAGAATATCCGCAAGTACTACCGGAACCGAGCGGACACGCCTTCTGTCTACCACGAGTTTCTGCCGAGCAAAGTGTCACCTGCCGCTCGCAAACTCGTCATGGTTGTTCCAGAGAAAGATGTTCACGGACGTCCAGTCTTGCTTTTAAAGGCTGGTAAGTGACGCAAACCGTACGGATCGGTTACTGGCGGGAAGTGTTGGATGAAAACGTTCGACCTAATATATACATGAAGTTAGCGGAAAAACTGACGACGACAACAGACACATATACGACGAAAGACAGACGCATGCGTCATATGTATCTCTTCTTATATTCTCCAAAGTTTGTGCGCTAACTTCACTACATATGCAAAAACAACTAGGGTGACAACGCGCACTTTTGAACACTCAACCGTTGTGTCTATTTCAGTGGTCGCCTACAGTAGATATAAGATGTTGCACCATTAATGAACATGAGAACTTGAGCTCGTGCTGTATAAAAACAAACGTTCGTATGTTATTCGCGCACAAAGATGTTGATAAGGGTGAATGCCCAGAGAAGCATAAAACAGTAATTAGCGAGAGGAATAGGATATAGAAGATTCCACCAAGTCAGCCTTAAACATGAAGAAGGAAAAATGCGAACAAGATAATACCTGCTCGTTTTATTTTTGCCCTGCCTTAGCCCAACCAAACGCACTCTCACTCAGTTCTGTAGTTTTCACTGCCATACGTGTAAAACGTATTTTTTATTTAAAATGAAAAATGCGCGGATTCAGATTATTAAACTCAGCAATGGTTTTAGGAAGAAACAATTATTTACACAGGCCAACTCTAGGTGTGTACGGCATAATGGCTCATGGGTGGTTAGTACCGGCAAATAATCTTCCTGGGGGTCGGACATACAGAGTAGAGTCTAAGTTAAACTTATTTTCAGGGAATACATAAAGGCACTTGAGTTGCGCTATTTCCTACTTGTGGCTAGTTCAGGTACTTCAGTTTGGGTGCCTGAAGCTTGCGCTGTGTTTTGCGGTAAGCGCAATAAATCCTAAAGCTAATTTCGCACCCACCTGAGTTTATTGATCTTGTATTGGCAATGTTCGTCCCATATAAGGCTTGATTACTCTAACTTAAGGGGGCCATACATTTACATGCTTGAAGCTTAACATCAGGTCTTGAATGTTTCAGTTTACGTTTTAAGAAGTCAAGTTTTCGTTGAGCTGAACCACATTATGTGATCGACGTGTATATATAAACTTAAAGTTCAGTAATTGTAACTAAGTATGTTAATTGGTTATACCTTTGGGTCGGAATGTAATTAATACTATAGGAAAAAGTAAGACGGATTTCCTTTTGGTTATGCACTTAGCGACATATTTCATTATGGTGACATGAATAGGTTTTATGGTTGTTTATGAGGCATATGCATGTGTGCATGGTATTTATGGTTTGGTATGTATGCGAGTATGGATATTGCATTAAAATTCTATTTGCTAATGTGCAATTTGATGATGACATTTTCTTGCAACACATCTTAGAGCATGAGCTTCAAAGCATGATCAAAGTCGAGACAATGTACTAGACAGCAAACGGTAATCATGAGACAAAAATACAATAAGCGTAGAACAAAAGTAATTTTTGACAATGTATGATTAGAAGCAAGGCTCTATAGTGGGGGTAAGAAATACATTTACTCAGGACAGGGAGTAACCGCATATCCGGCCCAGGGGAGTGAAATAACCAGCAAAATAAGAATGAGCCGAACTGAATTTGGTAGGCACTAGATGTTAGAGAATGAATGGCAGTTTACCTTCAAACATCAAAATGAAAGTACATAACAGCTTTGTTTTATGGGTACTCACCTGTGAGGCGGCTAATAAAAGAGGCTAATGAACGAGGAGGCTAATGAAAGAGATCACATTGAAAATTGGGGTATTTCTCCAGCTATGATTGCAGTAAGGCTGATGATGGTAATATTTTATTTTCTACATATTATGGTTTGTAATTGAATTTATTTAATCTTATTGCAATGTTTCTCAAGATATTTGAATCATTAGTTGGATACGGCTCAGAAGCGCAGTGGGCATTGCCCCCCAAGGGTGATCTTAAATTTAATGAGGTTGATGGACTTTCACGCCGCTGCGGTCAACTTCCTAGCATAAATTTAGAGGTGCCTGAGAAATGGTCGCGTTAATAATATAATCAGCGACTTTACTGACGCTATTGCTCGAGGGCATCTTTTGAAGGGTATCTGCAGCTGCGTTCTCGAGTTCTTTCCGACTGTGGGACATGTCACGGGCTAAAAGAATATTGTTTTTTTTTTCCTAACTTCTAAACTTTATTCAGGCTCATGGGTGCCGGAAGAAGTGAAATTCCTGGACCTACTTCGGGCCGTTCTTACATGTTTGGAGCACATGGCACGTGATCCCACAACACAGACTTTAGGAATGGTGATCGTCGTAGACTTCGCTGGATTTACTGCCGACAAGATTTTTTATTGCAGCCTCGGTCTAACAAGAAGCGGCATACAGTATTTCCAGGTTGGTAAGCAAAGTGGATATATTAACCATCAGACACTTTCAATATTAAGAAAAACATAAATAAACAATATATTACTTTTTGTCGAAACCCTAACAAAGCAGTCTACAGCTAAATATGGCGTAAAAAGGCGGGGCTCCTCGGGCTAACTGTACCTGTCCACGGCCGTACACATTTTCAGACTGTATTTGATCTTAACCTATTGATAGTATGGTAGTAAGTTAACCGTATGTCAGTGGTACGAAACTGTCACCAAATTAATCGAAGTGGAAAATGACAAAGCTCGTCCATTTATTATTTATTATTGTGAATTCTAACTGCTATCTTTATTTTATTTTGGACGTGTGAATGAAACGATGTTATATCTGGGCGCGCACAGGAAATACATAAAATGGGCTATGTGGCAAAGTGAAAACATGAGCATATATTTGGCCCCACGTTCTCCTCTTCCTTGCAGGACTGCATGCCAATGCGGATGAAGGTTTATCACACTGTGAGGCAATCTTACGCCTACGATGCACTTTTTACTTTGGTGAGGCCTTTTCTGAAACCCAAGCTTGTATCAAGGGTAAGTGAATCATAGCACCAGGTCAAAATATTTATCACGCAGGTGTTGCGTAATCTATGTAATTTATAGGTATCTAAACACGCGTAGGACCATAGGCAGAAGGAGGGAAAGATGATGACTACGCGGTATGAAATAGCAATGAACAAGGGTTGAGGGGGAACATCAGCACTCACGCCAAGCCAACGTTTCGACAAGGGGACTCGTCTTCGTCTAGGTCACACTTAGAGTACATAAACACTATTTTGCGATAGAAACAGGGTGTATATAGGGTAGCGTTCCGAGTATAAGTTTGTTGTTCTCAACGAGGATAATGACATTTGCCGGGTTTTTCAAGCAGAAGTTGTTATTAAAAGCATAATCAAGCTTCTGTGATCGGGCGCAAGCTTTATAATCTATTCTAAGTTACAGCTTCCATCTGAATTTTCAGCAGAAGTCTGCGATGTGCCAGCCAGAGGGAGAGGTCCTAAAATGTGTTTGAGCGAAGTATTAAGTTGCAGCACTCCCCTACGGATATTTCTGGTAGGGAATAATTGATTGGCTTTATTATCGCCTTAGTAACTTAAACAAACGACTACTGCAGCGCGCTCGTGAATATTCAACCATTCTGTAAAAGCGATTCTCGCTAAGTTTTTAGGAGCGGAATCTTTTTTATAAAATACTAATGTTCTAGAAAACTTTAGGGCTAGTATTCTTTGCCACGGTACAATTCCTGGTTGTCGGTAAATTAGTGCATGTGAACCTTCAAAGCAGTTTTCAAATACGTGAGAGTACAACCTACTACAACCTTTACCATGCTTGGAGACTCCTAGGCATCGTGTCATAGACACGAGAACGCACCCTTGCTGGCATCAGCATTTAGCATGGCCCCAGTAGTTAAAAAAATATGCATTAAAATAAAAATAAAGACACATTGAATGATTTTTCAATCCACCTTTCTCATCGTCCTTTCTGCTGACGTCCCCTTGCTCAGGTGACACATTACAAGCCTTCACAATGCTCTTTAACTCAATCAGTGCTGAACGCGGCAGCTTTATCAGGCTGTCTCTGGAAGTAAGAAAAGAAGAAAACAATTGTTTTCAATGTAACATGAACTATTGCTCACGTATGCCTTTTCCTCCCTCTTTTCTCCTGCATAGAAACGCCTGCATGGGGAGAACTTTGAGAAGCTTCACGAAGAAATCTCGCCCATGGCGCTGCCCGAAGAATACGGCGGCCAAGGTCCAGCGCTAGACCACGAGGCATTCTGGGCGCTGGTCGATGCCGAAGAGGAGATATTTGCTGCTGAGAACAAATTTGGTTACGCCATAAATGACAAAGATGGCTTGAGAGCCAGCACTGAGGAGCCACAGGAGACATTTCTATAAAAACGAGTGTAGAAGAATGAGAATACGGTACAAAAGCGTTGTTCCTCGGCTTAAAAGTTCGCAAACAAGGGGCTACTAACGAAGCCAGCAGTATTGTGTCTCATTCGCATTCACATTTATTTCGAGCCTTTTTGCGAACCAACAAATAAAAGAGTGCGCACTAAACCGTTTCAAGCAGCGCGTTTATTTTAGCGCAGATTAGGAAGACGAGAAGGAGGAAAGGCAGGGAGGTAAACCGGTAAAAGGAACCGGTTTGCTACCCTGCACTGGGGGAAGGGGGTGAGTGGATATAAAAGTGGCTGGTAAGAGAGGGATGGGTGAAGTCAGAATAGTCAATTCAAAGCCATATCACGTCACATCACATCGCGTCACAGTCATATCACGTCACATAACAGCAAAATCACAGCCTATCGATCATGCCTGTGGTTTTCATGAAGCGGAGCCTTCACCGCCGACGATCGCCGCTGCCAGTCACCTAGAATGTTGGTTTCAGTCCGTGGACGTCCATCCAGACATTCCTGTGCACGGCAGAGACACTGTCTTTCCGCACTGTATATGGGGCACTCACAAAGAATGTGGCATATGGTCTCATCGCACCCGCCGGTTGCACATGCAGGGCTTTTTGCCATACCTATCATAAAAGAATAAGAGTTTGTGAATGCTACACCAACCTATAGGCCGCACAGCAAAGTTTCTTCACGTCGGGGTAGGCCAGGTGGAATCCGGAGCTTCAGGTCGTGGCTAGGGATTTTAAGCATCAGTTCGCAAACTGGCCAGAATTCCACAAGGCGAGCGTGTGCTCCCACGCAAGTCTGCGAAACCTGCCCGCTGCGTCTGCCCTGGAAAAGGGGATGAACGCACAATCGCCGTCTTGGTGGGCTGTTCACACGCGACCTCCTCCGCGCGGAGGCTGCCCGCTATGACGCTGTGTCCTGGAATCCATGGGTAGATTATGTAATGTCCTTCATTTATGGCATAGTAATGAAGTTCTCGTATTTCAGCAACGAATTGCTCATGGGCTCCACGGCGAAGAGCCACTTTTAAGGCGGTGGTGGTAATAACTTTATTAAAACAGAGGAGTTAGGGGAATACACGCCCCTGGGCCCCCGCCCGGCCCAACTACACTCAAACGTTCATGTTTCTATGGTTCATGACATCGGCAGGCCGGACTTGCAGGGCTGCTTTTGAATATGTGAAAATAGACCACCGCTGAGGGCTCTGCTGATTGATATGCCTAATTGCGACACGAAGAGCGGTTAGCTCTGCGGCTGTCGAAGAAGTCCGGGGAATTGTCCTAGCTTTTATTTCTGTAGTAGTAGTTTTGGAGATGACCATGAACCTGAAGAACTGACGGCATTGACTTGCATTTGCATGGTGCTCATGAAAGTATTCAAGAGTGAGTTGTCTTAGTTCTGTCGGAGATAGCTCGACCTTCTTCCTGATGCCGGGTATTAAAAGAAGCACGCGCGGTTGGTGCAGAAAGAGGAGGAGGAGGAGGAGAAAAAACTTCATTTAAATAAAAAAATGTAAACACTCCCAGGAGGACCTCTTAGTCCAGGAGCCCTCTGGCTGTTCCTTCTAGCTTAGCGCGCTTGACCAGCCGCAACTGATCTGCAGGCTCCATAGTTGAGAGGGCGGTCTAGAGGCGGATGTAAACTGGGACGGCAGAATAGCGCGATGTGCATAGACGGACTCTGTAAACGGTGTACGCGGCCTGGTATTAGGAAGACGGGCCAAATGATGAGAAAAAACTCTAGATATGTGTCGGAAATGGGCCCTCAGGGCGTCAACTATTAGTTAACTAGTTATGGAATGCTCTTGTGTAATTAATACGGTAGCAGCCGTAGAGGCACATTTCGGCTTCCCAAGCAGGTTCGCAGGTTTTAATAAAAATTCTACCTGGACGAAATGGTACGTAGTTTTTGCGAAGGCAAAGAAGCGCACAAAAACACACAGGCGGAAACAAGAAACCGACTGGACCAGCGCCAAATCTCATCTACTTTATTTGCAGCCACACCAGCGAATATATAGCGTAGCAAAGATATTGTACAGAAACAAAAACAGCGTCAAACCCTCCAACGATTCCAAAAACACGTTCTGATATTCAATTTGTGCCTTCAATTCCTTTATCGATGTGTCGGTGATACGCTCTTCCCTCTGTTCGTTATATGAAAAAAGCTTCTAACAGTTCTCGTTTCCTCTTGCCACGACCTGCGCCCATATCTTATTCTCATTTAGGCATGGCTCGCACGATATGCAGTCTGCGCAATGGTCGCTAAATTTCTTCCTCTACCTCGCTACGCTCCCAACTGATCCCCTGCTCCGTCATTAACACAATGACCAGTTTTGGGCAATGTAGGCCTTCCCGCATGTTGACTGAATCTTGTACGCGACTCCGATACAGCAGTTGAAAAACTGCTTAGCACTCTTCTTTTTATTTTTGCACATGTATATACTACAGTTCTGAGTGAATAACAGTATCTAAAGCCTTTGAAAACTCAATGAATATTGCGTGTATTTGATTGTCAGCATCGATATTAGAGCAAACGTCATGAGTGAATTCCTTAAGCTGTATAAAAGTGCTGAAACCACGTCTGTAAGTCAGTGACTCGAGGTGCTCGTTAATATGTTTGTGAATAATATGCTCTAATATTGGGTTAACGGGTTAAGGGGATAGCATGAGGGGTTAAGGAGCTTTGTCTGTAATCATATATATCTTGCTCGGCGCTGGTCTTGAATATAGAGAGGACTTAGACTCTTGCACCATCTTCCAGGATGAGGGAACCGTGCAGGTAGCAAGAGACCCACGAAATATAACAGCGAGGTAAAGACAGGTCCGTAGTGAGTAGCACACAAAAAATGAGTTCGTGTTACCATCAGGCTCAACAGACTAATTAGTGTCAAGTTTAAACATTAGTTCTAAAGCACCATCTTCACTAATAACAGTATCCTAGATTTGCATCCTTCATATATAGCAACCTAAGTGATCTGACTTTTGTGTGAGAATTCAAAAGGGCAGCTACTCACAACTCGCAAACATTTTAAATACAAGAAGCGAAATCTAGCAAACTTTAGGAAACTTGCGAACTTTACAAACTACCAACCATGGGTAAACGTTTCGTTCACCAGAGAATCCTTCGTCGGCGTTGTTGGCGTCATGCTGATTGTTGCGAGGGAAAAATCGCTAACATGGCACTGACGATACGCAGGGCTTCCTGATTTTACGTTTGGCGGGAGCTACGAACCGTCTACTCGTTTCGTATAAGAAGATGATATCAGAAAATCTGCCTGCCACGACGCTTCTATTCTGCCTGCAACACGTATTCCTAGGCCGCGCAAGCGCGTTCATGCGGCTTGGTTTAAAGGGAGCTTTATAAGCAAGATAGAAGCTTACGTAATCGCGTCAGACCCTTAAAATGCCTCCCTAATTTTCTACTCGGCTTGCTGCGGTAAACATAAAAGCCACTTGGTCAGAAACGTACATTAACACACGAAGCTCATCCGTGATAAAGGTACGTTGGTAAAGGAAGCTCTTCTGTGTACACAGAGTTGATCCAGAGAAAACTAAAAACGCTACGAGAGGAATCCAAAACGCAATGCCACTCTCCTCATTTTTTTCTAGGACTGTGTTCATTGAAAAACATTTCATATATTTAAAAATTCTAGAAACGGATATCTACCGGACCAGTAATTTTTTCCTAACTGTTATGGGTAAAGTTTTGTGTATTTGCGCTAACGGCAGATTTAGTGTGATAGGGTTAGTTAGGGTTCGGTGGGAAAACCGTCTTCGGCGTGACCGGAAAATTCTGACGTATCGGAAGAGGTCACGACGTAACCATGATGTTAAACGTAGATACGTGGCTGAGAGGAAAGTACAAGGTGGTCCAGTGGTGGAACCGAACATCTATCTCTTGGTTCAAGAGTGAGACCCTCTACCCATGTGCCATTGGAGCATTGTCTTACGACTTAGTTAAGAGAAGTACATAAAGGCAAGAAGCGTGTGTCCACATCTGCGATAGAGCTCAACAGATTTCACCCAGGCGACCACATGGTTCATTTAAATCTGTCGCATCATCCTTATAACGTGAACTTATGTCCCCCACGATTTTTTTTTCTTTTTTTCCTTCTTACGTAGCCCTGTCTTGTAGTAGCTGATGATCCTCTCGTCGTTCTAAAATCTGGATCCGCGAAGAGCAGGCATGAAAATCAGACGGCGCCCAGTCAGGAAAGTAATGAGCATAGGGAAGGGCAATCTGGACCAATATGGCAATTGCTTCTGTCATTTTCAGACTGGTATGAGGGGTGGGGGCATTGCTTACAGTGTTACTGCAATGAAGAAAAAAAAAAGCTGATACAAATTATCTTCGGGTGAAAAACAGCGTACTCTTGAGACGTAGACAATGAAAGAAAGGACTTCACAGAGCTGACATCGACTCAACTATTCACCTTTCATTCATCGTCCACATCTCAAGAGTGCGCTGTCTTTTTTTTTTTTTTTTTCCCAAAAGATGAACTACGAACTGGCCGCTCTTCTACCCTAGCTTGGTACAATTTAGACATGGATGTTTCTTGTTGACTGAGTGCACAAAGCCACACTATTGCTTCGAGGTTACAGTAAAAAGATCCAGTAAGCATCCTGGCAATATATTTATAAAATTCGCCAAGTTTGATGAATGCCGTTCAGGGAAAAACACAGGGACATCCCTTTTTTGACGCCAGTCGCATATATAGCATATATAGGCAATATCCTGAACTGATCTGTGAATGGTAATGGCCACGCCTGGGCGTTTAAACGAGGACATGCCGAAATTTGTGCAAACTCAGGTGTTTAGCCATATAAGCATGTCGTACCCTATATCACAATGATGGAAGCGGCTGAAATACAACTTCGGTTGGCTTCATCGAACATTCCCTAAAGTGAAGTTGAAAGAAAGCGCAAGGGCACTCTGAACCTGAGTTCTGAACCTGAGTGCATGGTACTAATTCAATAGAGATTTGGATTGATGAGTCGAGCCCGAGGCAACAATTCGGGCTGCATTCAGTTACCCGGTATATATATATATATATATATATATATATATATATATATATATATATATATATATATATATATATAGTTCAAGACATTGCTTATATATATGCGACTGGCGTCAATAAAGTGACTTTTCAGTGTTCTTCGCTAAACGCCATTCACCGATATATATATATATATATATATATATATATATATATATATATATATA
This sequence comes from Amblyomma maculatum, assembly GCF_055883805.1. NCBI lineage: Eukaryota > Metazoa > Arthropoda > Arachnida > Ixodida > Ixodidae > Amblyomma > Amblyomma maculatum. Next base: position 34,866,586 of record NC_139349.1, on the reverse strand, counting down.
TATATATATATATATATATATATATATATATATATATATATATATATATATATATATATATATATATATATATATATCGGTGAATGGCGTATATATATATATATATATATATATATATATATATATATATATATATATATATATATATATATATATATATATATATATATATATATATATATATATATATATATATATATCGGTGAATGGCGTTTAGCGAAGAACACTGAAAAGTCACTTTATTGACGCCAGTCCCATATATATAAGCAATGTCTTGAACTGCTCTGTGATTGTTTATATATATATATATATATATATATATATATATATATATAAACATTCACAGAGCAGTAGACATATGCGCCTTAAAAAGCTCAGTAATTAAGCCGATAAATAACTTAAATGCCTCGTCAACATGCTTCGCGTTTTTCATTTTTGCACATTTTCGAAGGTGTGTGCTCGCACGCGCCTTCCATTAATGTGCGCTGAATGAAACTTCATGTGAGATATATTTGAGATACTTTCGAAGCCATGTGCAAAATACTTCAGTTGTTACATAACACATTTGTGGCACGTATAAACTGATATGCAACAGTGGTGAATTATTGGCAGGCAAATCCGCTACCTGTAACTGGAAAGCCGTTCACTCGCATATAGTCCATATCATTTCATACATGTGTTTTAAACCATATCGTATAGTTCGTTAGGCTGCGTTGCGATGCATTCCAAGTAGAGACCCCAAAGCATCGCGTATTCAATTATATACATCGGTATATTTTTCTTTCTCTACGGCGTATGCCTAGCTTGGTCTCATTTACCCCATTAAGAGGAGGTAAATATTTACGGGTGTATTTACATTTCGTGCGCTTGTGGAAATACTTATATAAATTAACGTGCCAATACTTTTAAACGGCGCTACACCACCTACTGAGATATTTATGACTGGGGCAGAAGTTGTTTTGCACTTCGGTGGACCTTAAGAGTAGAGGGAATTCCTGAATTGCAGTACGAACCTCAAGCGTTAATCCTGCTTCCACCATGACCAGACACCCGTGAAGACACGCGAAGCTAAGAGTTGTACACGTTCAGTCAGAGGACAAAAAAAAAAAAAAAAAAAAAAAAAAAGCTTAACAAGCGCAGATGCAACTCCTATCGGCTCTGCAATCACACGCGCGGGAACACATACGACCTTCAACGTTGGCTCGCTCACTGGAACGACGAGCGCTCAGCAATGACGGCCAGTGAATCATAAGAATTATTGCTGCAGCGTTTTGTTTTCCCCGCGGTACGATCGCATTTACATTGTGGTCAAGGCTGACACGTGTCCATGGCGTTTGAGACATCAATGCGTTGTTGAGAAATCGCGCGTGATTTTTTTTTTTTTTTCTCATTGGTTTCAACGGGCTTGGAGTGTTTAACCAGATTTTCGACGCGTTCTTTACAGTCTGTCTACACTAACTGTGCAACCAAGGAAAGAAGACAAATTGTATTTACCACAAGGTGCCACGTAACAGGCTGATTGCACAGGCACTCGGATTCCCAGAACCTTCGAAGCGGATGACATTTTTTTCTTCGATGTTTCATCCTCTACCATGCAGCTCTAGCGGACGGGATCTCACAGTGCGTTCGAAAATTTTGTATGCACGATGGGCGAGTATTTCGGATGGCTGATATTTTCTTTTGTTGCTCTACACACATTTACTTTTTTTTTTTCTTTAGTACAGTATTACTACTCATTGTAAACCCCAGTGCAAATGGAGATGCAGAATAAATTATGAACCTACGAATTTGTATGATACACCATAGGACTTGGTGAGAAATACCATTTAACTGAAAAGGCCAGGAGCACGTGGCGCCAGGCATGCTCCAACCGATGTTAAGAATTGCAGCTATGTAAGTCGAAAGGAAGCAATTTTGGGCTTGCGCGCACGCGGCTTCATCCCATAAGTGTTTTATTGACGAAAGGCTATATACATATATGTAGGCTGAGGTCCCTCCTCCTGTAGGCTCAAAAGATCACGCTGTACTGTTTCTTGCTAGAGACACACATGTTGTTTTGATTTAGCCAAGGGCTGGGCCTTCCTGGCCACAACATTCCGCTATCAAGAAACTTATATACGACATAAGGTGTTCTGGAACATTGCTGGCGTGTCTGTGGAGGCGTTTGAGGTCAAGTCTCTCTACAGGGTTAAACACATCAGCTCGGAAAGAAGCTAAACACCTTTGTTAACTTCTTTTGTCTTGTGTGGTAATAATTAGTTACCCTGTTTAGGAGCTGTTTAATTTTAGTAAACAGTTAACAGCCAGTTGTACTTCTCAAGTAGGAGCGCGACCTCTACGTCAGCCATGTACAATAGCGTGACATCCGCTTTGTGACAAACTGTTTGGTTTTGTACTTGCTATTTAAAGGCGCCCAGCATCACGCATTGTTCAAGAAACGTGTATAAAATCAGCATTGCTAGCAAGGCGAAACGTCAATCCTAACAAACAACAATGAAAAACATGGCATGTAGAAAGATACGTGCGTATAGAAGGCGTCTCAACCACGTGCGCTGTCGGAAGTTTCTAGGTCACGGCGTCCGTGACCGAATTTGGCGGGAAGCACGCGACGGCATGCATGCACGCGGCCACTCGCACCTTTCAAGGTTAATGATGGGAAAGGGAAATCCGCTGTCACCTACTGAGCTTGCTTATGCGAACGACGGGCGCATTCAATGTCGTTACGCACGTGCTCCGGCCGAGACAATGAAGCCTTTGGGGCAGATGGTTTGCATATTCGATGTACAAGCTAATTCCCAGCCAGCATAAACCATTGATCGAATATTGGTGTCACGTTGGTAATGACCTGCCCAACATAGGACCAGTTGATCTTCAACATAATGCCACTATTGGGCAGATGGTTTGTGCCCCTCTGTATACAAGCACTGCTGCAAGTGTTTCGCATGAGCCCTTTCATCTAGCCGCTTGAGGCCCTTTGCTTGCACGCTATCGGAACAATTACCCAGAAGCGGGCGTTGCACAGAAACCAATCTTTTAGCACACTCCGGTGTTTGTTCTCAAAAACAGCAGTACGCTGGCCGTTGAGTGCACCGACAAAAGATAATAGGGCGTGCGTGAGGGGATAGTACTTTATATGGCCATTAATACGTGCTAAGGTTACAATGTACCGCCTTTCAAGGCTGTCGCCGAGTCATTGTTCACCGTCTCCCTCAAGCTACTCGTCTATAAGAGGTCGGCCTTGATGCCTTTTTATCCCGAGTTGCATCGACTGCGTGATCTTGCTCCTCTACCAACGGGTCCGCTGTTTTCACTCTATAAGGAAGGCTGCCCTGTGGTCACACTGCAATGCATGCACGACGGCTTGTCCGTAGTCGCATCTGTGTCCTACAGAAATTGTCAGGCGCTCACACATCGATACATCGAGAAATGCGTGACAGTGCAGGTTAAAAAACCCCATGGGGTCGAAATTTCCGAAGTCCTCCTCTACAGCATCTCTCATAGTCTAAGTCGCTTTGGGACGTTAAACCCCACAAACCAAGCAAACCAAACCGAGAAATGCGTGAACGACGTGAACGACATGAACGACGTGTTGTACACGGGTGAAGGCGTGCTGCCGTTTAAGCCTGCACGCGTAACTGAAAAAAGAGCTTGGGGTAACGCGCTAAGAGACGAGATGCGCTGGAAAGATTAATCGCGCTCTTAGAAGTCGTGATGCGGACGCGGATATTCATTTCGACTACAGCGCACTTATTTGTCTCAAATAAGCAACTTTCCCGAGAGCTTGCATGCTGTACAGTCAGAATAATAGTTCAGCGCACTAAATCCGCACCGCGCGCAGTTGTTCGCCTTCTTTTTATGCGTTTTTTCCAGTAACATAAAGCAACATATAAGCGACACTATGGAAAACAGAATTCGGATTCTATTCTAAATAAAACACGTTCCGAGGCTCTTGCTCCTTACACCGACCTCAGTAAGACAGCAAAATATTTATTCTTTTTCCCGAGAAAATTGTATTTAGAAAATGTAGAAGGAATAAACCCTTCACCACAAGTGCATCTAGTATTGATTACATCTTTTCATGACATGCTGATGTAACCATCGTTAACTATGGGTGTTACCTCACTTATCACATGCGACTACTCGCTGTCTTGCGCGACAGAGAAGATGGACAAGCTAGTTTAAACCCATGTGTCTTGACAATCTGCGATTTGTTTTTTGGAATGCACGCATATATTCCTGAAGTGGAATAATCTAGCCGTAGCACGAATTAGGTCCCACCAAATTCTTTGCAAAATATTAGTAGCAATTCGTATCGGCTGAGTGTGTACTGCTGCTGCAATATATATATATATATATATATATATATATATATATATATATATATATATAGGACTCTTTATTTCAGAAATTTTCAAAGCGTTCGCTGAAACAACCCGTATATTTTGCCTCATGTATTATCACAGAAGCCATCAGAAGTTTACAGATGAGAATGATACATCTCCGGCACTCTGCATTGAATTTGAGATACAGCGTTGTTATACCTGCAGTGTAAAAGGTACAGAAAAGCTTCAGAAAACGATCCGTCGTCACAGCCAAAGTTTTGAGCGCGGTTTTACCTTAAACCTTTTGTAACAATATAAAATATCTGTTGTGACATCAGAATTTCTGTTCTTCCAAAACCAGAGTACTACAATAAAGTACAGCAATACAGCAGAACTACAGACTTACGACAGAACTAAAGACTTTTTAATCATATATTTGACATGGTTCTGCCGTTTTATTTTCCACCGGGCCAAAACAATCCTTCTGGTCTGAAATCTTTTGTCCGACCCTATACATAACCGCCAGTGGGAAAGCTTACCTCAATTATAAAATTAGAGTCCTTGTAAATTATCAATGATCTTCCATTATAACATTATTCAAATTGATATTATCATTTGCCGGTAACGATAGCAGAACGAATGCGTTGTAGATTATTGAGTTATTTATAGGCCTTCTTTGGTGTCTTTTATCAGCTAACTTTATCAGCTAACCGTGAGCTTAGCAGTGTGATACATTATGTGTCTTGATTGAAAAACATTTGTAAGCATGCCGAATACAGTACGACCTGATTAAATGGCGTGTCTGGCAAGCTTTGGCGAAAACTGATTTAAATTCACGTCATGACATGCCGAGCATACGCTCTTAGATGACTATCACACATTTCACAAAATGGAGTGCGGGTTGCCGTGCCGTTTATTACCTGGCGAGTAAGACGCAGCTTCTTATTATTTTATATTTAATCTAGGACACCGCAACATGCAGTGTTAAGCTCTAAGAAGGGCGCTTTTATGTAATGTTTACTGCCATCGCTGCGCTGTATTCACAGACGTGCGTCCGGTGCTATAAGCACTTCTTGGCTGCACTCAGTGCACTTTATGGACCAGTGAGTGGAGCGGCAGCAGCTGAAGTTCTGATGCCCGACTCCCTTCATTTCTTTCGCAAAAAAGCTGTAAGTGCAACTTCACAGCAAATGCAGTGCGTTCATGAGGCTGAACTGCTTCACTTATGTTTGAAGCAGCAGCTTGCTTACAATACCAATTCAACTTGCTTGCCAATACCAATACAATATTAATTCTACATCTTTATAATTCCTATTCACTGTAACGTCTGGTATCGCTACGTGGCATAGACTAGAGAATCCCATTGCTTCCAAAAATTATTTTCGAACGACACTAATAATGGACGCCATGACTGTGGTTTGTGGGGACATAACAGGAAATCTATACCTCGTAAACAAAAAGGCGCAGAAGAAACAAACCCATCCCAATATTTGAGCCATGCCTTTTTTAAAGAGATCTCTTGCGCCGTGCACAAATTTAAAACATTGCAGCTACAAAATGGTTTCGCCAAATATGGCTTTGACTGCACATTTTTTGTTGCTCGCAGCCAGCGACGAAAAATGAGATTGATACAAACAGTTGCTTCAGAAACAAAAGATTGTAACAAACATACCTGGCTTAGCTTGAAATTTTTTTTTCAGCAGGTGCTCGAATATATATTAATAGACGAAGAACAAAAGAAAAATGTGAAGGCCAAACAGTCATTCACAAAAAACGGCATCACTCACTCATGACGGCAACACTTTACTGCGAAGCTTACCTCGCTTCATTACTGGTTCTTCAACGCTTAGTTATAGCCAGGTGCACCACGATCAAGCATGTATTTTAACCCGGGAGCGTCAGAACAGACACGTCGTGAAATACTGTCCGTCCGTCTACGTTGCTGGCCTCATAAAGCCATAGGTGGGGCTTGCATAAAATAAAACCTTACCTTACTTATAGCTTACCTTACGTACGTATATCCTAGGGGGGTAGGGGGGATTGCCGCGGCTGATAATATTGTAAAAATTGAGTTTCTCGCGCTGTGCATTGGGTATTATTTACATCACATTTACTCCGTGATTGAATCCGTTCCAACTTCAAAGTACGCGGCCATTTGAATATTCGAGCCCTATTTCGAACGCGTGTCCTGTTTTGTGCGACGGTTCGGATAAGCAAGAGCACGCGAAGCACGTGGACACGAAAATAAACAAACAAAAAAAGGTCTAAAACATGCGCCACCAATCAGCAGGATCAGGCGGATAATTTTCATTTCAACAATTACTTTGAACGTTAATTTCAGCAGAAATTCAATTATTATCGATGTGAATGAAGTTAGTTCATCAACACAAAGCACTCATAAAATTGGAGCTAACATGCGAAAGCATTCCCCTCCGCATCCATTGCACTGATCGCCCGTGAATTTAGTTTTTTTTTGAGTAGTAACGCCAATAAAAGAAAAAAATATGTTGGAATTTGGTAAACATTCAATAAACCCACTTCTTAATGAGACAGAATACTGGTTGGACCAGCTATGAAATTCTTGTGAAGGTGTGTGTCCAGTTTAGAGCAGCCGAAGTTCACCAGAGACACCTAAGAATGCTTACTTTTTAGAATTGGAAAGCACTAAGTTAATTTACATTACATTACTTTGTGAAGTGCTTGTCATTGTGCGTTGCATGATTACTATGAGTCATTAGTTATGACTATTAGAAAAGTTTGTAGACGATTTATACCTCACAATAAATTCGCTTGTAGAGCGCTGGGTACAGCCGAACAATCAGCGCCTGGCAACGTCTCCTACCAGCGGTACGCATGTGATATTGCACGCTAATGTCGACGACGGTTTTGAGCAGAGTAATACCTTCAAGGCCGCCGCTTCTGATGCAGGAGCATAGGGCATTTTTGGACGAACCAGTCTGCTCCAACAGTTTGTCCTTTCCAGGAAGTGCTAAGGTTTTTTAACCCTTCACCTAGCAAAAGGAATGGAAGGAAGCCCATATGAAGGCTGCGTCCCCAACCTTGTTATTGGGCTCTCATCAGTCTGTGCGGACGTAATTGACTTTAAAGAAAATTTCAACGCCTCACAGCTCTATACTTCGCGTAAAAAGAAGGAGCCAATTCTTCGAGTCCGTCATACCGACGCAAGACCCCAGAGTTATGATTACACAGAAAGTGATCTCCATTCCTTTTTCCCGTCGCTTTCTTACAATTTGCAAAGGAGCGCTTCTTCTTAAGAGAAGTGCAGAAGCTTTGTTGTTGTACCCATGAGCAAAGTCTTGCTCACGACCATTTTCTGTCATTCGATAAATTTATGTTTTAACATAAAAATATGTTCAATATATCATTGTTATAACAATATAACAATATAACTGGATTCCAAGCGAAGGAAAGCGTAGCAGGGGCGGCAAAAAGTTAGGCGGGCGGGTGAGGTTAAGAAGTTCGCAGGGGTCAAGTGGATGCAGCTAGCACAGAACCGGGTTAATTGGAGGAATATAGGAGAGAATATAGAGAGACCTTACTCTTTGGAGAAATACATGTTTCAACGCAAATTTCTCCTGGGCACTGCCTCCTTGTCTGAGACATATCACTGTTTTCAAACTGTAGAGAAGTCCGGAGACAGGCCAAGAGGAAGGTAATAACCGCAGGTCTTAAGGCATGTAGCGGAGCTTGTTAAGGGCTTTTTTAGCAGCTCACTACTTTGGCTGATATGCTCTTTTTTATATTTAATCAATTCTTAACAGCCGGTCAGTGTTTCTCACGAGTATAACCTGTATATAAGCTACGTACGATGGCATGATGGTCGCTTTGTGTCTAAATGTTGACCTTCGTGGTAGATTTTGTATTATGCCGCATAGCACTATGCCTCACTTGTGCAGGAACAGGATGCATAAAATCAGCAGTGTCCGAAAGCCGAAATGCGGGTACCAACAAACGACGATAAAATCACCGCGTCTGATAAAGGACGGGCGTCTACCAGGCTTCTTCACAGTTTCCAGGTCACAGCACCCGCCGTAGACAGAGTGGGCGAGGAGGAACGCCACGGTGCAGTGCATGCGGTCACTCCCCCGTTTTGAGGTTAAAGATGGCAAGGAGGAACTGCGCTGTCGCCTCCCGAGCTCACGCGGACCAACTGCGACAGCTATTTCACCAAGTTACGCACGCGCTCTAGCTAGAGCAAAGAAGCATTTGGTCTAGGCTCATTTGCATAATGCGGGCGATAGCTATACAAACAGTGCAGTTAGTTCCCCGCATTCGCCTCTTCCTCTAACTGCAATTGCCGCTCTGTTTGCACACTTTCCCTATATGTTACCCTAATCCGGGCGCTGCACAGACCACCAGCATGTCGCCGCAATGTGTTTTTTTTTTTTCTTCTAAAAGAAACAAAAAGAAAACGGATAAGCTGGGAGATTTCAATAAGGCTACCCGTCTAGTGCGCAGACCAAAGGCTGCAAGGTGCACTGGGGAAGGCAGGCATTTACATAGCCCTTAATACGCGCAAGAAGAGAGTGCGCCGCTTACAAAGCTATCGCACCGTCGCTTTTTACCCTTTCTCTGAAGCAACCTGTTTACAAGAGGTCGGTCGCGTGGCGTTTCTTTCTGGCGTGGCTTCTTATTCTGCGTGAGTTTCCTCCTCGCCTCATGGCGGTGCCACTCACTTTCACTCTCAGAGGGCGGCTGCTCGGTGGCCACCCGAGCTAACGTGCGTGCGCGCCGGAAAGTCTGAAAACGCTTTTCTGTCTGGCGCCCAACAATGTCGGGCGTCTACACCAAGAAGTGCGTGGACGATGTTTTGGACACGGCCGAAGGAGCGCTGCCGTTCAAATTGCAGCGGATAGCTGAAGAAGAGTTTGGCGAGATGCCCGGGAAGAGGCAGGATGCGCTGGAAAGGTTAACCAAGCTTTTAGAAGGTAAGATGCGGGTGCAGCTGATATTTTGTACGGCAAACGCGTCCATTTGTCTCATATAGGCAACGTTTCTGCTGTAACTAGGATGGTATGCTCTTAACCATAGTTTAGGAGCCCAAATGATGCACCGTAATCAGACGTTTCTTTTCTATATATATTGACGGGGCTACTGTTTTTAGGAACACACATTTGCGTGTTCGTAGGAAGTGTTATGTGAGCTCGTAATATAGCTTAATATGGAGTTTTCATATTTCAAGGATAAATTAGAAAGTTAAACTAATGTCTTTCGGGTTGTGTAGTTGAACGTGGCTGTCACATCTTCCATAATTGAGTATCAGCGGTAAGTGTTTTGTACAGTGTGCAAGTGCGTGCGTAGTGAACAGTTTGAGCGCAGAGCTATTGCGGAGGCCCGCTCGATGTCCCGAGTGCTCAGTGACCAAAGACATTTGCGGGTGGGCCTCAAGCAAACTACTATATGCTGTACCATAGTGTATATATTTCTTTTATTTTTATCTACCCTTTTCTTTCTCCTTATCGCTCCCCTCTTTGATTTCCTCTACCACTTCCTCGCTATCCCTTTAATTATTTCCGCCGCCCCAGTTCAGGTGCTTCAGATATCAGATAGCAGATACCGGGGCTAGCAATCATCTTTTCTTTCCTTTTGTATATACAATAAATAAACACTACCACCATCACCAGTATCACTGGTGATAACGGCAGCATCGCGCGTTTTGCATCGGCAGCAGTGTTTTGAAAAACTACCTGTCGCTTCACATATTCCGGCTACGAAACTTGAAATTCTTCGCATCTATATTTTTCTGAAGTTCCTCAGTTATGCACAGCACGGCACATATGACCTTTTCCGACATATATATAAAAAAAGAAAGGCTCGTAGCGGCAGCCACCGCAAACACGACAGGCTTGCCCCTAGATAACATTCCGCAAAATCTGATCGTAACATAACAGATATCTACACTTTCTTTGTTTTCCTTTTGCACTGTCAGATGCAGGTATTTTGATTATGAGATTAAATTATGATCTGCTCTCAGCTCCTTTCTCCAGGTTTACTTTTCTTTTTTTGTAATTCAGAAATGGAAAAACCAGAGTGTTCTTAATTTTATGCACTGCGATGACTACCCATAACGAGATGCTAGGAGTCCCTGGCTAGTTTAGCGCTGTATTATTGACGTGAAAAATCGCTTGCTTCTTCTGCTTATACAGTGCGAAGGAACAAGAAGAGTGCCTTTTACTTTTTACTTAGATTTTATATTGTTTTGGCTTGACAAGCTCACGCACACTTACATGTGAAGTTGGCGCAAGTTTCGCAGCTCTGGTAATAGTATATATCCCCTTTCCTGCTCATGTATCTCGTGCGTTTGACAAATTATGTTAGTTTCACAAGCTGGCATACATCGAAACAGGGAACGCAGCGCTAAAGATAGGAAAAGATGTAAAAAGGGCCTTTTCTGAACTTCATAAAGTGATTAACGTTCCGCGAAGTCAAAATACTGTGCCCTGTAATGAAGTGAATTTTCCCTATTGGTATATTCTGAAATGCAGTGTCGGAGGAAGCTTGCAATTTTTCAGGGAGGTTCACGAATTTATTCAAGATATATTTTTTAATAAAAAAAATCGTTGCTTCGTTGAATTAGTTTCGAAAGAAGAGTTTTGAACTATGATACTTATGTGAAAGCTCTACATCTTTCCTTTGTAACCGTGTGATTGCGCTTGGTTAGATGTCACGGAGTAATTAATCCGTGATGACAAATTCTACTCAAACTTGGTAAACGCTATTACTTTAAACCACAGCTGAACCGGAACTCAATGCCAACAAGGATGTCAAGTTCCTGTTGCGGTTCCTCAGAGTTCGGAAGTACGACGTCGACGCGTCACTGCAAACTATACGCAACTACTACAAAAATCGAGCTTCTTGTGTGTCCATCTACAATGGCTTCCTGCCGCAGAAGGCGCCTCCTGCTGGTCGCAAACTGGTGATGGTGATGCCAGAGAGAGACGTTCACGGGCGCCCAATAATCCTCGTGAAACCAGGCAAGTAGCGCTTTGCAGCGCAGATTAGTTGATTCGAGTTTTCGCGTGACCACCCTGTTAGTACAAACAGTGCCGCGCATTCACTCTCATATCATCCGGCAGGCCGCACGGTCACAACATGCACAAAAAGCATGAACTTTCCCGCAAAATAAGAACCCGTACTCGCATCTCTGAGAAGGCCGAACCACAATCACCACGTGCTGCGTGCCAGCACAGAAAATTCAGTAACCAAAAAAGACCATGTGGAACAGCTAGTTCGGAGCAAGCACATTGCCAGGGGTGTATCCAGTATTTAATCTTTATGCGATGTCTGTATAAACCTTGTCGGAAAAGTATGGAGATGCTTAAGTTGTCATAACACCGAAATGCGGTATAGCACTAGCAGCAATGTTTCTCTTAATCGAGGTCTAACGATATTTTTGCCACTCTTTTACAGCTTTAGAACACTAAAACATTCTAAAGAACCTGCGAACATGGCCATTTGCGAGGTCTCGGGACGTCACACAGCTCGGCGACTGATCAGTGCTCAGTCTCCTCGACTGCCACCTGCCACCACGACCATGCGGCGACTGACAGCATAGAGGCAGAAAAGAAAGCCGTGAATGGGCTTCGTGGCTTTCATGCTGTTGAATTCTTAGCAATTTATGTAATTAAATGCAATGCCAACTCTCTCATTGTGATATGTTGCTACAATAAAGTGTGGACTAATTTCTAAACATTTTTTTTTTCAATCTCTAGGTGTGTGGATGCCCGAAGAGCTGCCCTACGTAGATCTCCAGTGCACATGGCTCGTCTGCATGGAGCACATAGCAGTTGACCCGGCTGCGCAAGTTCTCGGAGTCGTGCTGTTGGTCGACTACGCCGAATTCACAGCCGACAAGATTCTGTCCTTAAGTATCGGGCTCATCCGAAGAGCACTCGAATACATTCAGGTACGGACGGGGAAGTATATGTCACGTTGACGTCATGCATGAGAGTGACATTTGCGTGAAAATGGGGTGAACGATAAGACAAAAATTCAAAATCATTTCCGAATATGCCTTTTTATGATATATCCAATATCCTCATCGCCTAACTATATTCAAATCGTGCGCGTTACTACCTAGACCTTGCCCACTTTGTATTGATATCTGCAGCTATTGCATGGCACACCACACATATATTATGGCTGTAAACAATTCAAATGACTTCAGGGGTGACGTCATTTTACATCAGTAGAGTACATCGCCACTCAACGTAGCATCCACTGTGCATTCAGAGCGAGAATAGGACAGAGATATTGGCCGCGGATGGCTTCCTGATCGCTTAGCTGCTGTCTCCGGAAAACATATTGTGGTATCAAAAACTGTTAGTATAGAAAAGAGATAGAAACCGCATTGGTACCTTCTATTCAGTGATAATTCCATTTTGTTTTTGCTTTGTAATGTGCAACAGTTTTTTATCACACAATTAACACTAAAATGAAAGCAATTGAAGGACATTTCAGTTTTCAAGCATTTGAAGGCATTTCTACAAACAAATCGCTTGTATAGAATTGAATTCGTGAGTCCCTTGTGCAGCTTACCACTTGCTACTGCTTTCAGAGCGGGGAAAAAAACTGCCAGCGTTCAGTTAGTCGTACTATTCTGCTAATTAATATACCCTCTTTGCCAAAAGTAACCAGGCTGCGTGTTCCACTTCTTAGTCGGATATTGGAGAACTAGCACCACCTCTCAAGCTGTAACTCTGTGCAGAGTAAAGATGAGCTCCTGTCCTCACTTCTTAATATGCTACGATCCCACTGTTATCCTCATTGGCTTTAGAATAAAAGCAAGAAGCAGAATATGCAGCCTGGTTACCTTCGGAAAAGACAAAAATTTTGTCTTTTAAAAGCTTCAAGTGTGTAATAACAAGACTTCGCAAAACATTCCACATTGATACCTGTTCTCGCCTGTCACATGAGTGACTAAATATGCAGCACGAACATCAGCCAAGAAAGATACGTTGATGTAGCGGTGATACTGAGAGGAGAAATTATATTAAAGTTTTTAGGATAGCGAAGACATATTAGCGCAGACGCACGTCGCTTTTACTGGGCGCTTCCTGAGCGCATGCAGTGGAACGGATGCCGCCAGATAAGACACTGCGTGTGGGCTGTCGGCGTCCTGTAAATTGGCATGCGTCTTTTTTAGCATGCATTTTCTAGTGCGTGCCCGTTATACTGGAAGTGCTTACTGTGCGGAAAAGGCACCTTCGTTCGTAAAACTTACGAGGTCACTGCAAAAGTGCATTGGGAGAATACAAAAGCATTAGCGCTGCCACTACGTGGTTGACTCCTTATTGACGACCTTTTTCATCTACCTATCCACTGCGGTAAAACTCGAGAGCCGCTCTGCAGCCTCCGATACTACCACTTCACGATGTGTAATTTTTTGGACTCGGACGTCGGTGTCCCGCGGCTTTCTGATTGGTTGACGGCGTGTCGTCATCAAACCAGTGACGTCACATACCTATGACGTCCCATATTTTATGACGCCATCGTCTTGGGACGTCACATGAGTCATGCCTTAGGAGTAAAGATATGAAAATTTCGGTTACGTCATCAAACCACTGGCGTAAGCCTATACGCTGGAGCAACTCTGAATATGTTGTTCATATTATTCTTTCTTTTTTTTACTTACTGCTGCGGTTATAGTGTCCTTCAGCGGCATCCTTACTCTAGAAAAAAAATGTTACGGTGCTCAGCTGGGAACCAGAGGAATTGACGTTCGACTGATGACGGTATCATGTCTTTTTTTCTTAGGTCTCATTACAAGCGGTGTATTGGACATAACATAGGATGATAAGGCTTTCGCTTTAACAAAATATTTCTTCATTTCAGGACTGTATGCCAATGAGGATGAAAGCGGTGCACATTGTAAGGCAACCGTACGCCTTCGACATGTTTTTTGCACTTATAAAGCCATTTATAAAGACTAAATTAGCTGAAAGGGTAAGTCCAACGATCTGCTGATTGCATTTTGATTTCAGAGTTTTTCGCGGTTTTGTTGAAGTTGCATTGGAAAGGAAATTCCCAACATTGTATAATTGTCCACTTGCAAGGTATGAAATTCTTTGAAATTTCGTTATGTCAAAAGATTTCATCACTTATATACTATCGGCCTTTCCAAAGTTTTGTACAGCCTGCAAAGGATAAGTTATATATCAAAATATGGTGCAAAACTGTTTTATTCAGGCAGAAAATTGTATAAACATTTAAAATTGCTGCTACTGTATACTCTGCAATTCTTGTCGCCTTTCAACAATGACAGAAAGCTGAAGGGTATTTCGGGCAGTTAGTATTGTTCAGATGGGTGAGACTCTAAACACGTAGCCGGGAAGGTGACATAGGTGATCTAAGTTTACTTTCGTAAGGCTTGTCCATTTAAGCCTAGCTGCTTCAACCTGCTAAAAAAAACGTTACGCATTTGAGTGCATATGCACAGACCTGATTTTTGTCCCAGAAGCGAGCATATGAACGAGAGTTCCTTCTGAAGCGAACATCAGCTTATTCTCATGGCACTTTTTCTATTATTCGTTTGGATTTAAATGCGTTGATTGTTCTTAATATACTGTTGATGTGACAAGATTTCTCCTGTGGAAAACTACTCTCGTTTACAGCTTTCAATGGAATTAAGTCACTGGTCATGAAGAGTTCTTATGTCGCCTATTTATTTAATACGTGCTCACATTTGTCGTAGACTTTGTTTTACAAAACCGGTGAGATAGCTATAATAGCTCGCTTTTACAGCATTGGTACCAACTATGGCGAGCATAAGAGCTAGGAAATACGTAAAATAAAAGGAACAGTTTCATCTACCTCTGTTCTACTCATCAGTCATCTCTAACGCATAGCACTACGGTCGAGCAGTCTCGAAGAGGTACAATAAATATATTGCATTCCAAGAGAAGGCAGACTTATTAAGGATAGCAGAGACAGGGGCAAGCAAATTAGGATGTTGCCAACCCTCTATGGACTCAAGGGGCTTTTGCTGTTTCTTTTTGTTTTCTAACTGAAATTAGAGAAAGAATAAGAGAGTAACTAGAAAACTAAACGAATTTTTCTTTTGCATTTTTCTCTTCTCATAGTTTCGTTTCCACGGGGAAAACTATGAGAAGCTTCATCAAGAAATATCGCCAAAAATACTGCCAGAGGAGTACGGAGGCCAGGGTCCGCCCATCGATTACGATGCCTTCTGGAGAAAAGTGGACGCGGAAGAAAAGGCTTTCGCCGAAGCAAATCGTTTCGGGTACCCAATGAAGGACCAGGACGATCTGCCTGCTGAACCCGAACTGCCACAGGAACTTACAGCGCTTTGATAAAGAACATTTGTTAATGCAAACATGAGGAATATTCTTAGCTACAAGCTCTACAGTACGCCATGCCACGTGGCTTTCACACGAAAAAAAAATAAAATGAAAAATAAGCCGACAGCCAGTGTGCTGCATCGATAAAGCAATGAAAAAACTTAGTGCCGATTTGCATAGTTATTCAAATGCGAAGTAGGTGCGTAGCAGTTCTTATCCTTGCTATATTTTTTACGCATTTTACACTTTGTTATGCTTCATTTCGTATGAACACGCTCGGTACGTTTGCTCATTGTTTGTGCTTCTAGGTTCTTGCCCCGTTTAGTTGGTATAACAATCAGTAGAGTCGCGCTCTCGCTGTCTTCGTAACAGCTGTACTTCAGCATGTCGAGCACGGCAAACCTGCGCCGAAGTGTCAGAAGGCACAGCTTCATCCATTGCGACGCGAACGAAAAGCGCGGCGCAACCGCGTCTTCAGCTTTCCTTACACCATGCTCAGTGGTTCTTAACACCAATAAGCGAAAATAGGCACGATGTATTGCATTCCTCTTTGCAATGTACGGCTCTGAACCTGAAAGGTCTGGGGTGGGATCAAAGGAGGAGAGAAAGACTTATTTTATGGGAATGTAGAGAATGGACAAAACAGATGCTCCAGAGTTTTTGCATCAACACATTCCGAGCATGAGAGAAGGTCTCAAGGACGAAGAAAGGTAATCTAAGAGCAGGGAAATGCGTTTGAAGGCGAGCGCCAGTTAAGGCGGGCAGGTAAGCACAAGCTGCTTCATGACGCGGCGAGCAGCTCAGAGCCGAGGTTCAGGAAGCACAGCCTGTGCACCGCCCGTGCCGTACACGTGAAGGCTATGTAATGACTGATGCGAAGGGAGAGATGCCGAAGTTGGGGACGCACGAGCGACACACGACTGCTCAGTTCGGAGTAACACACGCTCATAAAGTATTGTCCGGTTAAGACCGCGACGTCCGCAACTGTGACACGCCCCACTCTCTCACTGGTTAAATCTGTGCGGCCGCTTCGCCCTCTCACTGTTAAGTCGCGTAATGCGGGCGTCGCCACCTTCTCTTTCCCTTCAAGCTCACGGAGAGATGGACAGAGAGAGAGAAAGACCAAATTCTGCTGCAGCTTCGCGGCTGCTCCGCCTCCGTAATGCCGAGCTGCGCGACGCGAATTTCTGTTTCTCCACATCAAGTTCACGAGGAGAGAGAGAGTGAGCGGCTTCGGACAGACATCGGCGAAATCCGTGATTAGGGCTAGTAGTACTACGCACTAAAAACGTCCTGCGAGAAGTTATGGCGTGGCTATTGTTGTGGAGCGTCCATTGAACATTAGTTTCTTCTTATTGTCATATTGGAAAAAAAGGCGCACCAACTGCAAAGGTTCACGTAAGTGGGGCTTCACATGAATTATGTGAACATAAGCGGTATGCAGCTCTATTTATTAGATATATTACACGCTGTTTTGGTGCCACGGCTTGAAACGATTACTTTGAATGCTCATGCATACCTCAGCCTGTCATGCCATTTAAGGAAAAACGAAACTATCTTATCTTGTTGGCCATTGTCTGTACAGTGAATGAGACCGGCAAACTAGAATCTTTTCTTTTTTATAACTCTTGACATCCGTAAAGCAACAAGTCCACTCGAAAAAAAAAAAGACTTTTTTTCATTTAGCACTATATGGAGAAAACGAAATTAGACGTAGCACCCTAGAAACCATCACCCCACCAATATATTTTGCACGAGCAGGTTGGTTGATACATATATGCGATGGGTAACATTTCGCTGCTTCAAGTTAAGAAGAATGTTGTGCACTTATTCCATGTTCGCAGCGCCGAGATATTGTAGAGGTTAGGGCGCTCGACTGCTGTGTATATGGATCCTGGTCGCGGCGGCCGCTGTCCGGTGGAAGCTCAAAAATAGGCCCCGGTAGGCTGTGCGATGTCAGTGCACGTTAAAAATCCCCAAAGGGTGGATATTTCCGGAGTGCTCTACTAATGCGTCTGAGATGACCTAAGTCGCTTTGGGAGTTATAAACCATAAACTTAACCTATGTTCATCATGGAGCCTTTATTTCTCAATAATCAGCCTTGAAAATAGGAAGCCATGTTAAACGATGGTTGCTCGTTTGAGTATATTTATGATATTAACAAAGCTCCCCACTCCTCTCATTATGCTAAGGTGTACTGAATGAAGCATCGCCTGAATATATGTGGGAATTAGAACTTCTAAGCAGAAATCTAAGGTATCCGACCATTGGTTTTTAACTTCTGCGCCATAAAGGTGCTGTCCTGTAGATCAATAGTCAAGTAATCGACGTAGATGATTTGCAGCGCCCGAATGCTTCGCCCTATTAAAATATTAATCAGCTCTTTCGCATTTTAATTATCAGAAAAAGACGCATCCATTAAAGCGGTGGGTGGCTGCGGAGTTGAAAAGAGCTGAAATAAGAATACTAAATTAAGGTCCTAATATGAATACTTCGCTCGCTGTAACATTAAATTCATTAAGAAACACGAATCAAGAGCACTGATGAGACTTCCCCTTATTTTTTATTATCGCGCTGTGAATTAGAATTCAATCCGTTGCCGGTGTTGACGAAGAACCAGGAAAACTTTGAGGTGTCTCCAAACTTCCTGTGAATAATTTCCTGCCATGAACGTCACACGTACTGATCGTATTTTCTGTATTGGCTGTACGCCAACGGTACGCGTTAGACTGCGGCGTTAAGAACAGTACATGCGGCGTATTGCGCGCTTGAGGGCATGACAAAGAGTTTTGTATTTCTTCTCGTGAGGTATATTTAATGATCCAATGATCTCAGAGCAATTATAGATAATAGCCTTGCATGAAAAAAAGCTGCTTAAGACATGCGCCCAAACAAACAGCCTGCAGTCATATTAGGAAATGTTCTTTTTTTTTTTTGCCAACAAATGCGTTCAAGTTGTAGCTATAAACTTTAAGAGGATATATGATAGTAATACTAAGCCACGAAGAACAAATCTTACCAGAAACAAAAGTATGCAGAGTGTCTAACTACAAATTAAAACACTTTCGTAATATAACTTCAACGCACGCTTTCTTGCTTTTTTGGTTTACTTCTGCTATGTTTTGGGCGTTATTTTGTCTCGAAAAAAAAGTTTTAACCAGACCTCAACATCTCAGTAAGACTAAAATGAGCAGAGCTATTTCGTACGCAGATTTTAAATACTGGATCCAACATACCGCTAAGAAATAATAATCCAAACGTGGAAATATCTTCTCCAGGCAAAATCATGCAATCCATGAGCCTGAAAATCGGTACCATTTTAATGCATCATAGTCTTGCAATGTTTTGTGATAATAAATTCATTTCAACCTTTTGTCGATAAGACACATAGACGAAAAAAAACGTGTTCCATATCCGTGATGGATAGGAAGCATTTCATGCGTTTCCTTGCACTCTCTTGCCAGCTATGTTTACGCGCTGCCAGTTTCCCAGTTTAGGCACACACATGAATAATAGGCACTTATGAATGTTGCGAGCAAACCGAAGTACGTATCTGGCAAGTTTCGGCGGAAGCTGATTTAAATGTCTTTCATGAGATTGTGCTCCTACGCTCTTGCATAACTCCCGCCCAAAGCGTTATCTTGTGTGAAGGATTTGATGTTTTTATTACCCATTGGCTAACATTCACATCCGTATTTTTTTTTATATTGAAACTGCGATAGCGAGACTTCTAGTGCTATGCAAAAAGGGCGACAGTTTTACGTGATGTTTCGAGTCAATCGCCGCTCAGCGTTCTCGGACGTGTTGGCGGCAGCAAACACTAAATAGCTGCTATCAGAACAATTATCTGGGCCTGTAAGTGCACAGGCAGCAGTTAAAGTTGTGATGCCTCACTATTTTTATTTCATGCATAGAAAACCAATAGCAGCAACTTCATCTCGAAAGCAATGAGTTCAATCGGCTGAACAGCTTCAAGTATGTGACTGTGTAAGAGGGACTGAAAAAAAAAAAGAATAAGTTATTTCTTGAACAGTGCTACAACACATTTCGCAACTGGGTTTTGCAGCCCTTGATGTGGATAGGTAAATTTCTAGTTTGTGGTTCTAAATAATAAATTGGATACTATCAAAACGCTGTGCAATATGTCCGTTGGAAAGACATCAAGAACGAACAATGAGCGGAGGCCATTCATTTAACAGGCCCAAGCTGCCACGCAAACGAATATTATAGAAAGGGGAAACCACGAAAGCAGACGTTATGTTATCTATTCATTTTATTTTTTTATGAGAACCTCAATTTCTTTACAGGAGTATGAAACGAGAGTTTAGATTTTAGTAGCATACTAGGTTTTGAAGGATAGCCACAAACCAGCGCAATTGCTTTTCATAGTTTTGTGCGGACAACTGACATCCAGTAGTATGATGAACTCTAACCATAAGGGACCCGCCACATGTACTGCTCGTCCATCTAATAAACATCCTGCCCCGCCGCGGTGGCGCAGGTGTTAGAGCGCTCGACTTTTGTGCGCAAAGATGCGGAATTGAATCTCAACCTCAGGCGCCCCATTTAGATGAACGCGAAAGGCAAAGGCGTTCGTAGGCTGTGTGATGTCTGTGCACGTTAAAGAACCCTAGCTGGACAAACATTTTGGAGCCCTCCGCTACGGCGTCTCATACACCCTAAACACATTAACCTGTAATGTAACCTTCACACGTCCTTTCACAGTAACCTTTATAGCAAAGGTCACAATTGAGTCACCAGTTTTTATTGCAAAAGCAATACTACTCTAGGTTTCGAGCCTTCAGCGTTGCGCGGCGGTAGCCACGTTTTACCGACGTGACGCTGTGACGTCACACCCCACGTGACACTAGGGTGAGAGCTGGGCTACCAGCTCTAGCGGTCGGCTTAGTGCGGCGGTAGCAACGTCTTACCCACGTGACACCAAAGCGAGAGAGATGTCAGAATCAGCCTGCTAGGATCCTGGCATTCACGTTACCCCTATTGGCCACTAAGCCACGTTCATACGGCTTGGTTAAAGCGGGGCTTTACATGTGGGCTGAGGAAGAAAAAGAGAAGAACACTCGGTCACCCGCAGCTAATGCTTGCGCTCAACTGGACTTCACTCCTTCTTTTAACTTTCTATCTCCTGCAACCCATTTCCCCTTTCTCACCTTATGCCTTGTGGCAAACTTTTCAAAAAAAAAAAAAAAAATGCTTGCGCTCTATATTTGGTTCAGCAGCGTTGAACTTTTGTAATTTTTATGAATTGGTCATGATTTCTTTTTTCTTATTTCTACTAAAGGTTAAAACGGCCAATATGCAAGCCTTTCAAAGGTTACCATCAAAGTATTGCCAAGTAGCCTTTTCACAGAAAATATGAGCATCATAGCAGCCTATTTGTCGACAAGCGAGGCGACGTGCGCATAAGACATTCATGTGCAAACGCGCGTCGCTAGACCTACGTTTTTTAAAAGCGGTGCGTTTGACCCATGGTTGGCTGTGTTGCACGCAGTGGACTGGACGGCCGGAAAGCCAGAACGTTGTAGTGCTGCGGCGGCTGCGGAATTAGTGCTGTCAAATCGAGTCATTCAAAGGTCTCATGAACCCTGCCGTTTTCTGGCAGCGTTTCTTGTGTGCATTATTTGAGGTAATATAGAAGTCTTTGGGGCCGTGTGCGTACTGCAAAATCACCAATGTCGCTAAGCAGAAAGAAATTTTAAGGTGTGCATTGCGGCTGCTGCAACGAACCTATGCGCGACTTTCGGCAGGGCAGTACGTATTTCTATTTTGTATTCCTTTATAGTGGCATTTCGTTGCCATGCCAGCCTTAGACATCATGGCGAACGGAGTAGTACAGTCAATGGGAACGTTACTTCTTCAGATAGTGCCTGCAGTACGCAAACGAAGGGCGGATTCCATTTCTTGGTTACCACTCACAACATCCTTTCTGCCAGGGAATCTACATGACTTTATGTGGCTCTTGGAGTAGAAGGTTTTGCTTTTACAAGACCGGCTGCAGCGATGGGACATTGTGTGGACAGCGCAGTGCTCCAAATGGCCACTTCAAGAATCTAATCGTCACATTGCCCAACAATGCGTCGTTGCTCGAATCGTTTGGGGGGCAGTGCACACCTTTTTTAGAATTGTTGCTATCAACCGATTTCAGATGAAAGGTAGATGGCCTTGCTCTTTTGTTTGCGTGTCGAATGGACGTGTCCGGGTGGCTTTCAGCCCACCTTGGTACCTGTTGCAATGAAAATATCTATGTCAGTTCACAACTGTACACATCCCAAAACACATGTGTAATACGCACTGTGCATGCGATTGTTGTACATGTTTGTAGCGATTCTTATTTGTCAAACTATTGTACACTGTGATTCGAAATTCTATATATCATCATCATGAGCAGCCAATTTTTTTTCTGAATGTAAATAGTGATTTTTGAATATTTCTTCGTCATGAGGTATATTATGTGCAGTGTCCTCTGTCCTTAACCGTGTACATTTTCAGTTTTGCTCATTTGTCTTCAGACATGTCAATGTCTAATGTCTAATAACACTTTTCTAAACACAGGGGGCCAATTCGGAACCTAAACTAAATTTTCAACACCCTATGGGTCACGTCACTATGAAAAACTGCGGCCACTGCCGATAAGAGCTGTACAGGAGCGTAAGCTGTTATCCATCGCCCAGTGGTTCGCAAGATACGCACTCCCCTGCATATGATAATTGTGACCACTTTGGAGCCCCAATGGTCAATGGTGCAACTTTCGCATCAAAATGAGAGTAGATTTATAATTGAAGTTTTACACGTAGTAGCCCAACCAATCGTTAGACACCACTCTGGTCTCTTCCACCATCTATTGGGTCACAATATTAGGGTAATGACATATCTATATTATATAAATGTGAGCACACCACCGATCAGCGTTCGATTGAAAATCATTAGCTGTCCAAATCGGTTGCCCACTTAGTGGTAGGCACGCTTGAATTTCACTCCTGTGTTTCAAATTCGGGTATCAAAATTTTGAGCACGTAACGACAATTCGTTTTGTACCAGCGGCGTCCTCCTGCTGCTGCTGGTTCACCGGCCATACTCGCCACGGTGGGTCAATGGTTAAGTCGCTCCGCTGAATTGGAGTACCGCGTTTCGATGCAGGCGAAATGCAAAGGCGTTCTTGTGCAGTGCGATTTCAGTACAAGCTAAAGATCCCCACGTGGTCGAAATTCTTCAGGAGATTGTTGTTGTTGTGGCTGTAGGAAGAAGGAAAATAAAATAAAATGCACGGTCTTGCTACTGGCTCTGTAGCTGAGCCAACTCCGCTGCCTCGCGCAGACTGAAAAGAAAATACAGAAAAAAATAAAAAGAAGAGGAAGAGAAAGACGCGCGCAGCAACAACAGCCATCGACCACCATCGAAGAGGTGACGGGTGCAATGACCGCACACAACATAAAATTCGGTAGATGGCTAGTCGCCGCCGCAAGCGGCGTAGATCTACCGTCCCAGCCTTGTAGGGCCAGGGATATGCCACCCTTCACCACCTGACCCTAAACCACCATTAACTAAACGAACCATTTAGCACCAGTCCTAGCCTCCGACGTTAGGGTGAACGTCATCTTGAATTGTTAAGATGGCACAGCACCATGGTGAACAGTACTTGGGACTTTTTTGTGAACACTGCTTAGAAAAAATTTGGAGCACCGCGCAAACCGACAGCAATCTTGAAACGTTTGAACAATATCTGGAGAGTAAACGCTTAAGCTCCTATACCACCGCCTCTTAATTATGCGATTTCTGGTCCCTTCTTTTTGTATTTGTGGAAAGAAAGGCGCCCTATGTGCCTCATGTTCAGTTGGACTCCTACACTTAATTAGGTCAATGTCACAACACCTTTATATTATGAATATAAAACGGCGTCCAGCGTTTGCGCGCGGTCAGATTCAGCCAGGCTTGTTCAATTCATAGCCAAACTAGTGCCTGCAACGAGTTCTTCCAATAGCACTGAGAAGCATCCTGCAGCAGGAGAGCGGCTTGCCACGTGGTTCGGTGCACCCGCCGAGTGAGTGAGTCACGCGGATAGGCTAATACTTTCAAGTTCACCGGTGTGGAACAACATCACCTTGAGCTTTTGAAGAAAGCTCAGAAGCTTCCGCTCCACAATTATGTTAAATTACTTTTTAGGGTTGAGTTGAAAGCCGGCGCCTGTCGGGCGGGTCAGGACCTGGCGAAGGCGAGTCAGGTGGGTGAAAACACCGGTTGAAAAGATGTCGATATCATCCGGATAGTACAAACATGTTCCATTCCAGGCTGCACAATGCGGTGTCTAACATTATTTCGATTGTGTTTGGGTTTTACAGAGTTGGGATGGCATAAAGTTGAATTCGTAGAGTCCGTCCGGGAGACAAACGCGGTTTTGTCAGGATCAGCCGTTGCCATTGGTAGTTGCCAACACCCAGAAAGCAAATCCAAGAAAGAAAAGTATTTTGTGTTTTGTAATCAGTCTAGGGCGTCGTCTATTTGTGGGAGAGCATATACACCTCAACGAGTAGTATTGTTGAGGCGGCGATAGTCAACACAAAAGCATATTGATCCATCCTTCTTAACTATAGGGTCACAAGAGACGACCATGGACTAAACTATTCACAGGTTACACCAAATTTTAGCATGTCGGCGACTTGTTAGGCTATACGGCGCTCAGTCAGCTACACACGATGCTGCTGCTGGGGAAGCGGTCGTGAGCGCCAATGTTGATTGGGTGGGAAACGGCTCAAACTGATACCCAACGCGTGTCCTCAAAACGACTAGCAATTTTGTAGGAATTTATTCACATTTCAAGCATGATATTTGGTACGATCGTTTATGACAGCATATTTCGCGGAATCGTATACTGTAGTTAAAATGCTTAGCCAACGTCCACTTCAGGAAGCGCAGCTGCGGAATTAAATCACACATCTAGGATAAAGCGACCAAGTTGCAATGAATAAGGCACCTTAATCCGAACAGAACACCTGATAAACAAGCGTGCGTTGCCGTGGTGCAGATACTTTTGTGTTTTAGTCCTCTGCCACTCGTAGTCTGCACATAAAGCTGAAAATGCCTCTGTTACTGGTCGAAATGGGTATGAAAGAAAACCCACAAGAATATGAATTTACAATGACACAGAAAAATTATATTGGTTTAAAATGAGGGAGCAAAATCAATGCCCACCAAAAATATCAGATGAATATTTTTATATACATTACCTTTCGTGCCGCTGCAAGCTTTTCGTGCTTTTGACTGGCTCCAGTACGTTATAAATAACACTTTTTGTTTAGTGTGCAGCGTTAGTTCTCCACCAAGCAGTGTCGAAGGGAAAAACCAGATGTGTTCTACCATCTGCACCCAACGCAGTGGTGTCACAAAAAACAAAAAACAATTGGACGTCTCTGTAGATTTTAATACGCCTTCAGCGTCACATGCCAATATTTATGTAATGTGCGGCAAAGCGTTTTGTCACTGCACCATACCTTTAGTGCATTCTTTCGGTGATTTCTGCATATGTGGTTTGCTGCAATGAAGAAATAAATATGCAGTTAACGCGACATGAGCTTTTTCCCAGCGTAAGCTCAAAAGGCAGGCATTGATCGTTTTATTGGGAGTTTTAGTGTCAACATTAACGGTTGCAGTGCCAGCAAACATTTCTTCGCAGGTTAAGGAGATGCTGTTTAAAGCCACCCCGCCGCAGTGAATGCTGAACCTTGCTTGCTGAACCTTGAATGCTTAAACCTTATTGCGATGACAATGTTTTGGTAAAGGCGAAATGAAGAAGTCTTCCCTGTGTTGTGCGATATATCAGCGCACGTTAAAGATTGAAGAAGTCTTCCCTGTGTTGTGCGATATATCAGCGCACGTTAAAGATCCCCAGGTAGTCAAAATTAATCCAAATCAATCCAGAGTGATGCTTCATCTTTCACTCATTCTCTGCTTCTTCGTGATGCGGCTGCGGCTTTCTGCGTCTAAATACACCATAAAAAGCCTACTTTACATGAACAGGTTTCGCAAATAGGCGGTATATTGAGTGTCATATACAGGGTGTCCAAGCTAACCTTAGCGATTGGTTAAAAAGTAAACATTTGAGGTAGGCCAGAAAAAACACTTCTATGCAGCTGTCATCCGTCTGACGCACGCCAGAGAATATATTTATTTTGCATTTAATTAATTAGAAATTGAATGTCCTAATCTACTCACTGTTACCTTTAGACAATAAATGTGATTTGCAAAGTTGGAGAGCACCCTCTGAAACACCCATTCGATTTATTGCCGATAAGGAAACCCTCCCGTGTATCTTTTTTCCAAGCTCTAAAGAAAGCCGGCGAAACACAAATATATCACGTGAGTACCGCATTCGCGCGGCACAGTTGTGGTGCTCTCAATTTCCGTTTGAGCTAACGAACTTTTAGGCGGCCGTGCCCAGTTCCAACGGTAGCCTATTATGTTGGCAATGGTTGCAGCGAACGCGCGGAGCTCGCTGAAATTATTACCGTCACGTGCGCCGACTGCCTGAAGCGGCCTCTGTAGCGGGGCCATGGAGTCACGGCCGCATCGGATTTAGTTCACTGAAGCCTCGGTTGAGAGCAGCACAATCGTGGCGTGCGAATGCGCCTGTAGCGCGAAGAAATCTAGCGCGAATGCGCTACTTCTTGCCGCTGTCTTCGAGCAGCACTGTATTTTTTTTTTTTGCAGTTAATCTTGTTACATTTGCTCAACTTTCCGCTCCACTATGGATATCA
This sequence comes from Amblyomma maculatum, assembly GCF_055883805.1. Classification (NCBI taxonomy): domain Eukaryota; kingdom Metazoa; phylum Arthropoda; class Arachnida; order Ixodida; family Ixodidae; genus Amblyomma; species Amblyomma maculatum. Next base: position 34,840,173 of record NC_139349.1, on the reverse strand, counting down.
TGAGGCCACGCACTGTGAATACCACAAACATGACTACAATTTGAATTTGAAATTGCAGCTGTTTCAGTTCAGTTCAGTCGTTCAGTCGTGTCCGACTCTTCGTGACCCTATGGACCATTTCACGCCACGCTTTCCGGTCTCTCACTATCTTCCTAACATCACATAACTTCATCTGCAGTGCCTCGAGGATGCCATCTAACCATCGCGTTTGCTGCCTACCCCTTCTCCGGCGACCGTCAACCTTTCCCAACATCAAATCTTTCTCCAGCGACTCCTCTCTTCTCATCAGATGACCAAAGTAGCTGAGTTTTAACTTTAGAATTTGACCCTCCAATGAGCAGTCAGGGTTTATGGTCGACAATATCGACTGATTTGATCTTCTGGCAGTCCAAGGAACTCTCAAGAGTCTTCGCCAGCACCACAATTCAAACGCGTCAATTCTTCGGCGGTCAGCCTTTTTCACAGTCCAACTCTCGCATCCATACATCACAACTGGAAAGACCATAGCACGAGTTATACGGATCTTGGTTGGCAGACTAATGTCTCTGCTCTTTACTAGGCGGTCAAGGCTAACCATTGCTTTCTTTCCCAGAAGCAGGCGTCTCCTAATTTCATGGCTGCAGTCTCCTTCCGAGGTAATCTTGGAGCCCAAGAAGAGAAAATCTGTCACAGCTTCCACTTCTTGTCCATTGATGCCCCAGGACTTGATAGGGCAAGACGCCATGATCTTTGTCTTTTTGATGTTCAGTTTAAGCCCAAACTTCTCACCCTCTTCTTTTACGCGCATCAGAAGTCTCTTGAGTTCCACTTCACTTTCTGCCATTAAAGTGGTATCATCCGCATATCTAAGGTTGTTGATACGTTTTCCAGCAATCTTCACTCCATATGAAGACTCGTCCAGACCGGCCTTCCTCATGATGCACTCTGCATATAGGTTAAATAGGCAGGGCGACAGTATGCAGCCTTGCCTCACTCCTTTCTCAATCGGAAACCAATCGGTAAGACCATGCCCAGTTCTGACTGTGGCCTCTTGTCTTTCATACAGGTTCCTGAGGAGACAGATGAGGTGAATTGGAACTCCCATCTCTTGGAGAGCTTGCCACAATCTGCTGTGATCTACGCAGTCAAACGCTTTCGCATAATCAATAAAGCAGAAGTAGATGGGTTTCTGGAACTCTCTTGCTTTTTCCATGATCCAGCGGAGGTTGGCAATTTGGTCTCTAGTTCCTCTGCCTTTGCGAAACCCAGCTTGCATGTCCGGAAGCTCCCGATCCACATACTGCTGCAGCCTACCTTGGAGGATTTTCAATATCACCTTGCTAGCATACGAAATAAGTGCGATCGTGCGGTAGTTGGAACAATATTTGGCACTGCCTTTCTTTGGAATGGGGATGTAAACTGACCTCCTCCAATCCCGTGGCCACTGCAGGGTTGTCCAAATCTTCTGACATAATGTATGCAGAATGCTAAAAGCGTCATGGTTGAGGTTTTGAAGCAACTCAGCTGGAATGCCATCACTTCCGCTGGCTTTCTTCTTAGCAAGACTGGCTAAGGCCCATTCAACTTCACTCTTCAGGATGCCCGGCTCGAGATCAGTAATCACAACCGTCTTATGTTGGGTTTGCACATTCGGGTCCTTCTTGTACAGTTCTACTGTGTATTCCTGCCACCTCTTCTTTATCTCTGAGGCTGCAGTGAGGTCCTTGCCTCGTTTGTCCTTTATCACGCCCAGCTTAGCACAGAAGCTTCTTTTGATATCTTTGATTGTCTTGTACAGAGCTCTTGTGTTCCTTAATTGCCTGTTGTCCTCAACTGCTTGGCACTGTATGTTCAGGAAGGCATTCTTATCTCTCCTTGCTATTTTCTGAAAATCCGCATTGAGAACCTTGTATCTTTCTCTTTCCCCCATAACTTTTGCCATCCTCCTTTCCTCAGCTATTTGCAAAGCCTCTTCAGATAAGCAGTTTGCTTTCTTGCATTTCTTTTGCTTTGGAACTACCTTAGTAGCATCTTCTTGTATTATATCACGAACATCAGTCCACATCTCTTCGGGCTCTCTGTCTTCTAGATCTAATTCTTGAAATCGATTGCTCCCTTCCACAGCATATTCTAGTGGAATTTGATCCAGATCATACCTGAAAGGCCTTCTAGTTTTCTGAGTTTTCCTCAATCGAAGCTTAATTTTGGCAACAAGAAGCTGATGATCGGTGCCACAATCGGCCCCAGGCCTTGTTTTTACTGCTTGTATAGCGCTTCTCCATCTCTGCCGGCAAAGAATATAATCGATCTGATTCCTGTACAGACCGTCCGGTGAAGTCCATGTGTACAGGCGCCTCTTGTGCTGTTGAAAATGAGTATTCGCTATGGTCAGGTTGTTTTCTTGACAAAACTCTACTAGCCTCTGTCCAGCTTCATTTGACTCGCCAAGACCGAACTTGCCTACAATTCCGGATATTTCTTCACTCCCGAGCTTAGCATTCCAGTCTCCTACGAGAAAAACGACGTCTGATGATGGGGTGCGGTCTAAAAGGCATTGTAGGTCCGCATAAAATCTCTCAACGTCAGCTTTTTCAGCAGTAGTGGACGGTGCATAGACTTGGATAACTGTTATGTTGAGAGGGTGACCTTGGATCCGAAGTGAAATCATTCGGTCGTTTTTGGGGTTGTACCCTAGCACTGCTTTACCCATTCTTCTGTTTACTATGAGAGCGACCCCATTCCTTCTCTTGGATTCGTGCCCACAATAAAAGACATAATGGTCGCCGGAGTTAAATTATCCCATTCCGGTCCACTTGAGCTCGCTGATACCCAAGATATCAATGTTCAATAGGTTCATTTCTCGCTTGACGACATCCAGTTTACCTTGCGTCATAGATCTTACATTCCATGTTGATATGTGATATATCTCCTTGCAACATCGGACTTTCCGGTCGCTTCCCGACACATCCACAACTGAGCGTCCTTTTGGCTTTAGCCCAGCCGCTTCATTCGTCCTGGAGCTACTAGGAATCGCCCTTTATTCATCCCCAGTAACATGTGGGACGCCTTCCAACCTGGGGGGCTCATCTTCCGGCGCCATATCATTAATGGTATTGTGACTGGCCATAGGGTTTTCTTGGCAGGAAATACTGGAGTGGGTTGCCATTACCTTCTCCAGTGAATCACATTTTGTCAGAACTCTCTGCCGTGACCTGTCTATCTTGGGTGGCCCTACACAGCAGAGCTCACGACTTCATCGAGTTTCGCAAGCCCCTCCGCCACGACAAGGCAGTGATCCATGAAGGGGTGCAGCTGTTTACCAGTTTTCAATTAATATTGATCTGGTCACCTGTTGTTGTGAGTCTTAGAAGCTACACGTTAAGTTAGTCCAGTTCAGCGCGCGTAATGTGAAAGGACATAATAAGTGTATTTGAAGAGGATAAGGAGGAAATCAGGAGAGTAGGCGTGTGGGGGAGAGAAAGAACATTAAAATGCAAAGGTAAATGGCTTGGAGTGAACAGATAGCACCCTGCAAAATGATTTCGGGGGCCATAATTTGAGTCAAATTGGTCTGTCAACGGTACGCTGAATGTGGTTGCAATTGACGGCTTAAACAGCATGCTGCCTCCTCGCGACTTTATCAAATACCTCTAAACAGTCGCTGAAATATGCACGCTTATCCTATCTCCCAGGACCTCATTCGAATCTATTCAAAAAACTTGAAAATGTCGGAGAATATTCAGGTTATTTTGGAACCTATTGAATAATAGACATTTCTTGATGAGGTCAGCGAAACAAACAACTAAAAATTCTAATATTTTCATGCCACTAAAGAAAATACGAGAGCGTTTCGTACCGGAAGTGTGCTTCAGGATATTGAACAGTGTTCTAAGTAGCATCGGGAACCTTCCTGGAAAACTGCCGTGTGCTTCGTTCGGTGTTGTTTCCTTGGCCACCGACTGAAGGATCAGCCGCAAAGCACTCTCTTCTTCCTTCTGGTGTTTTGGGGTTGCATACGTGTCATTTTCCGCATACCCGCAGTGCACAGCGCAGTCTCTTCGCCTTCACCGCGATTCGCTGCCATTAGGCTCAGAACTTGGCTGAGGTGGACGTCACACTACACGAGCATGTCAGGCATGTACAGCAAGAAATGCGTTGAAGACATATGGGACACATCTGAAGATGCCCTGCCCTTCAAGTTGCAGCGAGTCGCAGAAGAGGAACTTGGAGAAACTCCTCAAAAGAGGCGAGAAGCGGTTGAAAAGCTTTTGAGGCTCTTGGACGGTAAGCTTCCCTTAGCTCTCATAGTAACCCTAAACTAGCGAGCCAAGTTTCGAGAAGTTAAACCTTTATCAAGTTTTGATACTTAGCAACTACGGGAAGTCTATATATATATATATATATATATATATATATATATATATATATATATATATATATATATATATATATATATATATATATATATATATATTACAATCAATTATACTTCGAATAAGGCAGACAACTGCAACCGTAGCCGAACAGCATAGTTAATCTGTGTGCGGATATTTGCAGACATACTTGAGGCATGCCCTCCAGCCTTTGAGCCCTTCTTTCTCCGCACCCATTTTTGGGATGTCTCACAGGGACGCCAGAGCTTTCCCCGTCAAAACATTGCGGAATGGGTGCCCCAGTGCTTCAGTAACTTTCCTTTTTGTTTTTCAGGTAGCGAAAAATTGGCGTAGTGCTCGGCTGTTCCAAGCTGCGAATTTTAGCAATGTGCTTTTCAGTACATAAAGCGTCAAAGAGGAAGAATTTATACTAAAATTCATGTACGAGCTAGCCTCGCCTAACAACGTCGCAATAGTAAAACAACAACAGTCTCTGATTGCTCGGATAGTCTCTACGGGTGACTATGAGTCATCGCGTACTCTTCCTTATATATAGGACAGTAGAAACGGGTGTCAGGCTAAAATTATCAAAGGTAACAATAAACTGAACTGGAAGCTAAATTGACGTCCTGGCATAATTCAGTGCAGCAATGAGAACAAAGTTTCGATATCAGGGAGCAGTCAAACGTCATATTTACGTTGGAAAACAAGGACCACTATACTAATAGTGAAATAGAATAAGTTCCTGGTGAGAATAAATCCTGTGATATTTTCCGGTTCATAAAGATAAAGTCACAGAGGTATACTTAGAAGACTCCACAAAGTCGTTTAATAGGGGTAGACACCCGCGAAGGCTGAACTATGGGATATCAGTTTCCATTGTAGACGTCGACATAAAATCATATCTTACGTGCTTACAGTGATTATCATTTAATTTGCTTATGTCATTGAGTAGTGACTAAGCATCTGTTTGGTAGCCAACGTTTGTACTGAACGGCTTGTCTTTGTCGGGGCCAGACAAAGACAGTCTTGTCGAAACGTTTAATATGTAGCGCGGTGAGGTTTCGTCTTAGTCCTGCTTCATTCTGCCGTATTCCCCAAGGATCACATGCCGGCTCTCAATGTACCATCGTTTATAATTTTCTAATATCCAACCGGCATTCCATGGACGCTTAGTGTGAGTTGCCATGGGCAGTTTCATATTTTCTATACCATTAACCTTCACAGCGGAGACGCAACTCAACGCCAACAGAGATGTGGGATTCCTACTGCGCTTTCTTCGAGTCCGCAAATACAACGTGGATGCGGCACTGCAGACTATCAACAACTACTACAGAAACCGTGCTGCCAGCCGAGACATTTACAGCGAATTCGTACCAAGCACGGTGTCGCCAGCGGCTCGACAATTAGTAATGGTGTTGCCGGAGCCCGACGTCCTCGGGCGGCCCATATTGCTATGGAAACCAGGCAGGTGTTGTGTTTTGTGCATGCTATTTATGTTTTCAATGACGATATATAGACGCAATGTTGGATGACAGATGAGCACTGGCCTCGGATGAAAATTGAAATCCCCAGTTTTGTCAAAACCGTTCGTCCTAACAGACACTATGAACGATATCATTAACTTTCTGAGGCAACGAAGACAGAATAAAGAGAGTGAGAGAGAAATAGAGAGGAAACAAACCAGTCACTACATATTAAGCTAGTTCATTACGTTCCCTTTAAATTAAGAGAAAACAAACTACGCAACAAATTTTTTGTCTTTGCAGGTTTTGATCGCACAGAACATAAAAAATATACATGATCAATTGTACTGGCGCGAAGCAAATGCGAGAGCATTTAGCATTTATAGCCGGTAAATTCTGATTCCGGTTCTTCTGAAATTATGATTTTATTCTGCTTTCATTTCAATTCTCAATCACTGCTTTCATTATTTTGCTTTATTATTTTTAGCCTTATCGTTTTCAGTCCAGTCCACAGTCCGGACGTTTGATCCTCTACACTATACTAGTGCAGCGGATTATTTCTCTCTCTATATGCTTTCGCTCTACTGTAGCGCAAGATTTCACTCTCTACACCTCCTTTGATTGGCAGGTTGCGGATAAAGAGAGGAGAATGCCCACTAGGCACCACCGGGTACCGACGCTGGTGCTTGGCAGTTTTAGCCTTGACAATTTTCAAAATCTAGTGCATTACAAGAAAAAGCACTAACTGGTTATTGCTCCCCAGCGCGAACATGAAAGAGCTGTATGTGGGTGCACAAAAAATGGAGCCTCAAGGGACACGGTCGACGGTTCCCAGTACTGGTTACGACGATAGAGACGCCACATTATATTTCGTATTGTCCCTTAGTAAGCAGCTTGGTCCCCTACTTTCCTTACATCTGCAGTAAACCTCGCACGGCGCTCTTATTTCGATGAAGTTCGGATTGCACTTGTTGCGGATGAAACTGCGGTGGCGGAAACTGAGTCGCCACATAGCACCACTATCTCCAGGTTTGCTGGCATTCGCATCGCAGAGTCACGTCGCCCAATAAGAATTCTAGTGCGCTGGCGTAGTCTCTATCAAATGAGCGCGGGACGTGCTATAGCATACACCACATCAGATTTCACGTCAACCGCTCACTGCTCCGCATTCTCACCACCACTTCATTTTTTCCCCTCTTCTCTGCGGTGTACAGCGCCTATCTTACGAACATGACCCATGGACTTCAGTAACCCAGGTTTGTCATCGTGAAACGTAGTATCCGGTTAACGTGCTTTATCGAAAATGGCAGAAAAACTGCAACATTATTTGAGTCACTTATTTTGGCCACTTTTTCTTTGTTATTTTTATTCAGGCTTATGGATTCCGGAGGAACTAACGTACGCAGACGTTCATAAGGCCTGCCTCATCTGCCTGGAGCACATGGCGTCTAATCCGGTGACGCAGACGCTGGGAATGGTTGTTTTAATTGACTACGACCAGTTCTCAGTTGACAAACTACTGCACATCAACATGGGCCTCTTGAGAAAGGCATTACAGTATGTCCAGGTTGGAAATTTTCGAACTTTTCGTAAATATTACCCCACTGCAACTATCTGTTGCTATTTCTGTGACACAGTGTAACCAGCGCGAAAGGCGAACGCAAAAGGAAGCAAACGGAATCATGAAATGTCTTTAGACAGCGCCTGTTTTGTCTCCTTTCACGTCCCAATATTTCGCGCTGGTAGATTTACCATGATACAATTTCAACTCCCCTAAATATCTACCCTACTGAGACGTTCTATCACACTTGTTCGCAAACGAATTCCTAGCGCTAGATTACACATTACGTTTATAAAGAAATTGGTGAAATAAGCTCGATTAATACCTAGAGCATGTACATTACGACTTGTATCACTATTCGCAACCAGACTAAGCAAGTATCAGTATAGGCCAATCACAACCCCCTGTCATTTAAGTATCACTACCAAGTTCTATAGCCGGGTTTTCCTTACAGCCCTCATTTCAACATAGGCAGTGCGATTATATCCGTCATTTCACCTCCATCAGGTAGGTCATGCACTCTCCGACACCGGACAATTTCCTTCACGGTACTAAAACAGTTACCACGTCAAAAAGGCCTTTTATGGGATTAAGACTCATCAAACTGTATCTCTAAATTCTAGCATTCGAGAGCAAACATTTGTATTATCCAATAGGGCGAACTTGGGAAATGTGTGCAAAACGTAGTTTCGTGCATTAGGAAGAACCAAATAACTTTAACACAGTTTGCAACCTCTCACGTCAATTAGCAGAGTTAATTAAATGAAATAGGTCACATGTCTCGTCAGCGTAATACTATACTCTAAAGGTCGCAAAAAATGGCTATGGGCCTGGTCTTGGGGTTTAACGTCCCGAAGCGACTCAGGCTATGAAAGACGCCGTAGTGGAGGATTCCGGAAATTTCGACCGCCTGGTATTCTTTAATGTGCACTGACATTGCACAGCACACAGGCGCCTAGCTTTTCGCCTCCATCGAAAGTAAGACATGGATTTTGCACATAGTAGATTACTCTATGGTTTCAGTTTTATTTATGTCATAGAGGAATCACTTCACATACCTTGCCTCTCATAGTTGACCATTCTCATTCATGTGTAGAAGACGTCTAGGGGTATGACATCGCCTCTAGGTCGAAATACGGCGCATCGCCGTCCCAAAGTTCGAACGAACCTTCTGTGCTAGCAACTCGCTCTTGTCGTTCGCCTCTACCAACTACCTAGTTATCTGTCTTCTTTTTCTCATTCTTCACCTTTTCCTTCTTCTTTTTCTTTCTATTATTTTTCTTCTTCTTCTTTTCCCTCTTCTTCTTCATCTTCTCCTTTCTCTTCTACTTCTTTTTATACTTCTCCTTCTTCTCTTCCTTCTCCTTTTCTTCTTCTCGCGGACAGGCACGCCGAAATGTCGAGACTGTGGCCAATGTAGCTTTCGCTACAAAACCACGCCTACTATAGGCATAAATACCTGGCTAACAATGAAATGGCCTCTGTAATCACATGCGTGGCCTAGTATGCACGTGTCTGACTGAAGGTGCAACGCTTCTCGAGGGTTCAATTCCCTTCATTCCTCAGCGGAAATCGACAAGCCCGCGTTGACAGCTCATGCCCAATCGGCCGTGTCAAGCGTGAAGTAACACAATCCTACAACTAGTCCGCTTCCGGCAGTGTCAGGTCCCGGCTACCACCTACCGCAACTGTACCCGTGATTTTTTGCTCATTAAGGCCGACGCCGACAACGCCTGCAATGCCGACGCCAGATTTTCTGCAGAAGGAGACCGCCTTCTGCGCTATCGCGTTAAACCCGGCATTGGAAAAATTTGCTAGGCATATATGAGAAAAAGCAAACTAACGGTGTCCAGGCAAGAAAGCAAACACTCCGAAGTACTAGCCCTGCCCACACAAAGTGCTTTTTATCCTGCTCCAATTAAATGCCAAAGTTAAAAGCTACGAAAAAAAATGCTTTTCTTTTTATCCATGAGCCTTCAAGCATTTAAATTAGATTAAAAAGAACCACATATTCATGGGCAGGCGATAAAAAGCAAACCCTCAAAAACGAACTAAAGTTGACCCGCCGTGCCACAATCGGTTACCTGAATTGATGTACTGAGAAGGTAGGGACATTGTCCATTTACTGTCAGTTTCCCACTAACTCATTATTTCTTCCAAGCGCTTTCTGAAGGGCTCAAAACTTGCGGGCGTGTAAAAAGCTAGTAAAATTTCATTTGTTCTTTTCTTTTCTTTTTGGTGTGGAGAAGAAAAACCTCTCAGTAGAAAAACGCGCTATTCCACTCGAACTCTAATGATTTTTGCTGTTACTCACGCATGCGACTGATTTGACAATTTTATTCAGCAAATTAGGGATCGCTGCTAATCTTACGATGGAAACGTGAGAGCTCTAAATTATACTTAGGCGCAAAAAGGGGTAAATCCCAAATTGAAGAAGATGGGCTGAAGACCTAATGTTGGTGCCATATCCTTAGTGTGGAGAGACTTTACCTGGAGCCTTTGAGCTGTGTAATTTTCGAATAAAGCGTTGCACAGGCTCGTGCATTTCTTTTACCGGATTTTTAATAGCCTCAAATCATGCGTGACTGTTATGGAATTCTGTTTCGCGAACATGAGATTCAATGATTTCAGATTAACGCAGTTTGGCGAGACTCGAGTAACTATGATTATTTGAGACAATGAGAAAAATTTCAACGTTACTCACGCAGGCGCTGAGTTTCTGATGCCACTCAATTTGTAATAAGAGAGTACGTCTCCAATAGCCCCCCGCCAAGAGCAGTAATATGGCTACAAAGGAAAACACTCATAGAGACATATTTGCGATTGCACTCTTTTTGCAAAACAGTAATTACTCTACTCCACTTCGGACAATACTCGTGTACACTGCACATAAAACGAGTTTATTTTGCAATTTTTCAGGACTGCATGCCAATGCGGATGAAGGCAGTGCACTTAGTGAGGCAGTCGCACGTTTTCGACATGATTTTTGCGATCCTCAAGCCATTCATGAAAGCCAAGCTGGCCGGAAGGGTAAGCGCACATCCTGATTTCTTTTCTATTTTGATGTAGGCGAAGCCGCCAGAGTAAGGCTAAAATTTCCCTCTCTTGCCACTTAGGTATCTCAGTTTACGCTAGCTAGTATTTTTATTCCTAAACGAGGTGAGTTAAACAAAATATATGCGGTAAAACAAAAGACTACATCTGTGCTGCCGTTAGAAACAGTAATTGCTCACATTGAGCGTTGAATGTTTATTTCTTTTACTGCTCAACTGCCATAGTTCCGCTTCCACGGAGAGAACTTCGACAGCCTTCGAGAAGAAATACATCCCAAGTCTCTACCGCAAGAGTATGGAGGCCAGGCAACAACGGCCGGCTTCGAGGCCTTCTGGGATCAAGTAGACGCCGAAGAGGGAGTCTTCGAAGCTTCTAACCGTTACGGATGCTCTGGAAGGAATGTAGATGAGATGACGGCTTGCCTGGAGCAGCCTCGGGAACTGACCTCACTCTGACAGAAGGAGAGTGTAATTTTCTAACAAGTCTAGACGACAACTAAGATTGTTGTTTTTGTCCCAAGGTAGTCGCATGCAATTACAATTTTCGATTTTTTGTTTTATGACCTAGTACAAAGCCTTGTGTTACGAAATTAGTTTTTCTAAGCACTGTGTGCCAATTCCCAATATCCTGTGTATGCAGACTGCACGTATTGAAGTTGCATTTCTGTACGATTACTTATTGTGTCACGGTTGATTTGATTGTTATGTTTTCGGAGAATAGGCCTTACACAGGGGTACATAATACCTTTTGCCTTTCCTGCCCAAGTTTGTTTATTTGTAAAGAAACTAAATAAAATTTCACCTCACTTCACATATAAGCCAGTCCAACTTGAATATAGCCCTGTTTAGTGTCGAGCATCTGCACTAATGTTTTTGTGCCTAATAAAGCTTGCGGCTCTGCTTTAAGGACAAAAAAAAATGCGGTACAGGCACAAAACTTTGGTTTAAAGCATAGAGTTTCTTACTCTTACCTATACAGGGAAAGCTGGGGGCACTTCATTTCTGCCACCATGGGTGCACTAAGACTCGTGGGCCGGTGTGCCCTTTGTTGCGAGACAGCCTGAGTTTTCGGGAACACAGAGTGGCGTTATTAAGCTGGCTCGTCATCATCATTATTTCGAGGTGCGGACGTAGAAATCAAAACTCAGAGTATCGAAGACGGGAAAGCAGATGACGCCAAGAAAAGGTTTCCGTTTTCTGAAACGCCAATAAACAACGTCTTAAAATGTTTGATCAAGCACATACAATTTAAAACATTTTCTTGTTTTAAGGAATGCCTATTAGGTGCAAAAGATTGGTTGCCGTACTCAGTACAATGTCCACGCCCGGATTTTCTGAGTAGCGGCACGTGTAACACGTATGTCTCATTGTAATTCAGCGTTCAAAGTGTCGTGATCTTTGCTAGTTGTAATAAGTATCTTAACTGTAATGAAATACATTGCACTAGTGTTGAAGCTGGGCAATGACATAAGAAAGGTTCCTACATCTCTGCATTGTAATGGTCGCACGCTAAGGACTCTGCTGTGCCACTTCCAAAATTGTTATTGTGAACTACATTTTTGCCATCGATGGCGCATCAATGTGACATCGCAGCGGGGACCGCTCAGGTCAGATGGATTTTGCATTGCAGGACGGAACTGCGAAATACTGAATCTATTTTCAAATTTCTTAATCTAGCCACGCTTAAAGAAGACTCAGTTCGAAATTCAAAGCTGAATACGCAACACGAAGACAAGCACGTTCGACTAGAAAAACATTTACCATTGCGATGTGGCCACTGAACACTGGCGCCGTCTGATCGTATATAAATCAACTTTGTGAAGACCTCGCGTTCTTGTGTCGTCAGATGCCGCTACATACTACAATTTTTCCGCTGCCGATACTGAACATTGATGCGTGAAGCTCATCCGCCTATTTATATTTCGCGCCCACCTGTGTAATCTACGCACAGGGACTGTGCTTCTTCCACTTAGATGGGGAGGGGAGGGGGGGGGGGTTATTATTCGCTACGCAGTCACAGAAACGATGACGGAGTGCTGGACTAGTGACGAACGACGACGCTGAAGCTAGGCTCTGTTTTGCGAGTGTGTCCGTGACGGCGAACAGTTGCGGTTACAACAGAGCGTGCCTTGTAACAATACTTGGGTTCTCAGTAGTTAACACATACTAGTTAAATGCTTTTTTTTCGTTTTTTTTTTTTAATACCATACCGCGGGGCTTTTTTACACAAGCGCGGCTGCTTGCTGGCTGTGAGCAGGGACCTACCATGGCCCTGTTGCAAAAGTACAACATTGTGTCTGTGAATGGCAGGGATAATTGATCGAAAGAAATGTACGAAATAAACCTCCCTAGGTTTTCGCCCTAGCAATGCTCATGCGTACAGGACGTCAACTGAACTCAGTGCATAATTCGCAAGAAAAAAACTGAACCGATTGCTTCAAACCATAGACAGATTTACTGATGTCCAGAATATAAAAAGGCTAAGGGCGGTACTATATTCCTAATAAGAAATTTCAACGCAGCTATGTAAGCGCTTTCGCAATATATTCGGCGAACAATGCGAGAGATGCTTATATGTACGTCGTGAACATGCAAAGCACTCTCGAGTCAAAATAAAAAGAATAGTCACGAGCAAGTGGCGCGAAGCTCGTGGTTCTTCTTTCTCTTTTCTGAAAAATTATATTTGACTCGAGACTTTTTTTGTTCTCATTAGCCAAATAAGACTTCGCAGGAAAGAGAAAAAAATAAAAAGCCACGAGTGTTCGGCACAGAGGTTATGGATCTTCGTTCGCTTTCAAAATTCTCTTTGGCTCTTGATTTTCTTGTGGCTCGTGAACACAACTCACAAAATGTCCACGTGAATACAGTGACACACCTTGACACATCAGACATCCCGCCACTTTCCCCTTTTCCCCCAGATCCGTTTCTCTCCCGTGTTTCCGAGAAAGAATTCTTCCCCCAGCGAACACGTGCTCTAATTCCTCCGTGTTCGTACCCACTCCCCCGTAATCTGACCCAGGAGGAAGAGGAGGTGTCTGTGCGCCGGATTCGGGCAGGAGCGGTTCTGACCCCTCCTATGCATCATCGGTGACGTGACGAATGGCTTCAAGTGACCGACAAATGTCCATATTATGGTTTTTCACCGGACCTGTGCAATATGAAACAGCTGTTGTGGACTTGCCCAGTTACGGCATCAGGGAGACAGCGCTACCTACGGAAAGAAGGCCTGCGGGGGGACCTTGAATGTGACTACCTCAAGTGGACACTAGAAAATCAGTTTATCGGAAACTTCTACGAATGTTTAAGTCAGACCAGTTTACATTCCCTCTAGCTTTCTCCTATTTGCCGCTCCCTTTTTCACTATGCTTGATGAAAAACGTCTCGAATAAAAAAAAAAGTCTCTCTTTAGCTGCGTTACACCGGCAACAACGGCGACACGTCTCGACCGCCGAACCTGTGCATAAACGTTGCACGCTAAGATTGAAGTGACCGTTCATTCCAGCCCTGAAAGCTACAGAATGTGCTGCGCATGTTCCTGGAGGATACGTATAGAGACAGCATTGAGAGAGAGAAAAAAAAAAAACAATAGCCACAACTTTTGTAACCTGTGCGTCTATTGAGGTCATCTGTTGTTAAGGCACCAGACGTGTGGGCCTTTGATCTTCCCAGCTGCACAGTCGGTACCTGTATGCCGACCGTGCGCTGACACTGAAATATGATCGTCAGACTGCTGCGCGTCCTAAGTTCTGAATGCAGCCATCCGTGTACAACGGATTGATGATAATTACATCGCGATCACAACAAGCCGTGTCGTTTCGAAGCAGTGCGAACGTTAAACAAGGAGTTGTGCTGTCGCAGATTCGAGGACACGAAGGGCCTCAATCGTACGCAGTTCAGTATGCTGGGTGTCTACAAGAAAAAGTCGGAGAATGATGTTTTCGATACTTCTGAAGGGGCGCTTCCGTTCGCGTTACAACGCATTGCTGAAGAAGAGCTCGGAGAGACAACTCAGGGAAGGAAAGAGGCGCTGGAAGAGCTCACGCAACTTTTGTCTGGTGAGGCAATTATGCTATTCTGTAGGCATCCGGGCGGACCAGCCGGGATTTCAGAAATTTGCAAGAAAAAATTATCGCATCTATATTAGATAGGCAACTACAAAATACATGTCATCGTGACGCTGATACTTCCATCTTGTTTATATTGTTCAACAGGAATATTGAAGAGAGATTCCTATAATAATTAGATGAACCGAGTTTTTAGAAGGCATTCATTTTAACACAGACGTCGTTAAGGTAATCGGTGTTATAATCATTGGTTCCTCTACGCATTTTGACACTATCTTTAACTCTAAAGTAGAGTGCAAAGTAAGTGTGCTTCTTTGTAATGCTCCATTGGTTAGCTTGCTCTCTGATGTGTTCATTTATGCATTTATGCTTCCATTGAGGTTCCTTAAGGCTGTCTTTGTTGCTTTTTAATATTTCTAGTTTGCACTACTCATCCAGATAATAACACAACTTTTAATAACGGTCTCACATCTGACAATTTTGTCTTGTTGAACATAACTAACATTCCACATGATCAACATTTCTGCACAAACATTTCGCTCAATTCTAGCGTCGGTTTCATAAAAAAAAAACGGAATAACGTTCGTTAACCTATTATTATAATCAAGGTCCAATTTTAAAGTTTAACCATTTTCATCGCTAGAAAGTAGGCTTGCAAATATATATGTCGGTGGCGTTTTTAGCGCGAAAGCCCTGCCTAGTTAGCATCATCTAACCGGTTCACCGAGTTGGTGCAAGGCGAAATTACGCGTATTGAACCGAGTTATTATAAAACTTAAAAAGAAAAAAAAAGAAGAAAAACAGAAAGCGAAAATAATTGTCCGTCTGTACGAAACTCTCATGTCCTTAACGGCGGAGCTGATGTCCTTAATTTTTTACTTCTACTTTGGATTTGTTTACCTTTCTCCTTTAAATATTACAGCCCAATTCAGGTTAAGAGGAAATACAAGCAATGAAATTTAAAACAAAAGTCTCCATATGTTTCTACATAATATAAACTGACCGAGGAACGTAGGCGAGCTTCTTGGTTTTGCTTTTATTCCATATCACAGAGGAACCTGAACTCAACGCCAACACAGACACCAACTTTTTGCTGCGGTTTCTGCGAGTCCGGAAGTACAATGTAGGCTCAGCCCTGCAAACTATCCGCAGCTACTACAGAAACAGAGCTTCCTGTCCTTCCATCTATAACGATTTTTTGCCCAGCAAAGCACCCCCAGCTGGTCGGAAACTGGTCACTGTGATGCCTCAAAGAGACGTCCACGGGCGTCCGATAATCCTCGTAAAGCCAAGTAAGCACTACGCTCCAATGTTGTGCGCCTAAACGATCCTGGAAACATCTCACTTGTGGGGCCTAATAAATCTCAAGGTGTGAGAAAGCATCATAACAAGAATATAAACAAGGAAGAGACGTATGTAAATTTCAGGATGTACACTCTTGTATCTTTTCTCTACAGTCTACCCGTGTTCAATGATTGGCGCCAAAAGGTCAGATGAAGATCACCTATTATTGCCATTTCACCTTACCATAGCGCATTTATTACAATATAATATCTGTGTTGCTCCTTCTTTCTCTTGGTCTTTGGCAAGCGCAGCTTTCCTAGCAATTTTTATTTTATTCGGTGTGTCAAAAGGCCTACAAAAAAAAAAAAAAAAAGGTGTGGGCAATGAAAGGGCGGTCGCGTAGCCAAGGTTCCAGCATTACTGGTGTTCTTACCTCAATTGCCACCCCACCGTCAGCTTATGCTGTGGAAATTTTTACCTTCAGTAGCGAAATAGGCTAATTTTAATGGCTCGCTTCTTTTGCCTTTTCACACAGTCGCTGAGCGCTGGCCGTAGTGAATACTGTTTTGAATTAAGTGTACAAATGTTGACATATTTATGTTGCCTTAAAAATTCGCCAATTTACAGTTTCTAAGATGTTCAGTGAATATCTGCAGCGTCTGGTGCCTCAATAAAATTCACTCCTAGAATATGAAAATTTAAAGTCAGCTCAGCATTAGGTTAGGGCGCCATATGCGGAGCGAGTCTCCTCCCACCACAGAACACCTTTGATATGCCTAACCATGCGCGCTGCTGTACTGCTGATATGCGAATATATGAAGGCTATAATTTATTAATAAGTGTTCCTACTTAATACAAAATGGTGTTTTTAAGATCTAGTAATGACTAATAGATTTGTCACAAACCTGCTACTATTCTGCTCGTACGCAGTGAGTCGATCTCTCCCTTTTCTTTTACAGATATTTGGATGCCCGATGAGCTGCCGTACGCTGATTTCCAGCGTACTTGGCTCATCTGCATGGATCACGTAGCAGCCGATCCAGCTTCACAAGTAGTGGGTGTCGCGCTCATGATAGACTTCGCCGAGTACTCGGTCGACAAGATATTGTCAATAAGCCTGGGACTCTTGAGAAAGGCCATTGAATACGTCCAGGTGTGGATCGGAAACAAGGCCGGGCAATGCACTCGGATTGAACAAAGTGACTCATTTTCTTCAGTCAGGTTTAAGTGAGCAAACCCGAAGGGTGTGATAACATATTTGCCCGTGCAGTTGACAACAGAGCAATACAGCTAGGTGTCCACAACACAAGCAATGAGAGCCCGAATAAGGACAGTATTTACTTTACCTTCATGTTTTCTTCAGAGCCGTTAAATTTAACACAGTGATCCAGTTCTCGTGCCTTAAGAAGTAAAAGAGCTAATTGCAATCAATTTTACTTCAAGAAAATCAGGTTGTCAGAATTTTGCTGCGAGATTTCAGTGGAACGACGACACGCTCTCCGCAAAGACAGCAGCACTACTGTTTAACATAACAAGTCTTACAGTAAAAGAAGCTTCGACATAAAGCTGCCTTCACGTATGAAACCTGTACATACCACACCCATCTATTATAAATGGCTTCTGTTGTGCTAAGCTTTGTTATTTTTTTTTTACAAAATGATTCTCTAGCTGAAGGTATATAGAAAAATATTGCCTTAAGGTTTGAAATGTTCAACCAAACAATTGCTGACACCGTTATGATTCAAAATTCTTCATTTTGGAAAACTACAGCGGAATTGAAACAGAAATCGGAGATGACAAATCACAGTTTGTTTAAAGAGTCCAAAATGTTCTCCTTTAGTTTGGTCAAAAAAGGATAACCAGTTGATGGATACGAGAAACCGTGCAAATTTTCACTAATTAATCAAAAGTGTCTTGTATCGCTTCAGGATTGCATGCCTATGAGGCTGAAGGCAGTACACATCCTGAAGGAATCGTATGCTTTCGACCTATTTTTCGCACTCATCCGACCTTTCCTAAAAGCAAAGCTCCGCGAAAGGGTAAGCTTTCACACCACCTGCTTTCGTATTATTCCTCATATTACGTACACCTGTTATTAATTTGTTTATCAAAAATAAAATAAAGCCGCGGCGCTTATATATTCCGGACGAACTTCTGTCGTACGATAAGAGTACAAGTTTTTATCGCAGATGTTTATGTCAGTCTATTCCCAGAAATGAATGTATAGGCATTCGGGAAAAGGGAAAAGATGAGAGGATCTGGTCAGCGCAGGTAGCTAATTATGCAATAATCACCGAGAATTAAAGATACGTTAAAGGAAGCAGCGGTTATTGTGAATTATTTCGCAAATGAATTTCTATGGCGCTTTGAGAATGCGGAGCAAAAGCAACCTTAAAAAAGTCTGTACTTCTACCTGTATGATGACCTTCCTTCAAAGTTGGTTCATAATTGTCATCCTTGCCAGAGAATCATGATTAAGACCGACTTCTCTGCCTTTCTTTGTAAGTAAACCTATATCTCTCCCAACTTAGTGATGCATAAATAACCCCTTATATTACTATACAGCCGAACTTCATGGACTCCGGTGTTGGAAATTTCAAGTTTTTTTTTAGATTCACCCAAAATTACCAAGTAACGTACGGTCTTCCGACCCACCAGTCTTCTGCTTACTGCCGCCGCTTGTTCAGAGTCTATTTTGGATTTTTTTCTCCATGTATGCAAAGTCCTTCTGACAGCAAAAATGTGCAGCAAAATTTAATTTGTGAACACACTGTGCTAGTATGGCAGTGAATTAAGAGCAAAACGAGGAGACAAAAAAAAAAAAACCGAGTCGGTAACAACTGCGCTTTCCACGGTCTGAATATCGTTGTTTTTTAGCATGGACATTTTAATCCACTGGTGATAATAACTTTTATTAAATAAGTGTTTATTATTCTCCTAGCAAACACTGAAAGAATATTGTTGCCATGTCTGAAAACTGGAGGCTAACCTTTCGTTTCTGCTATCTCGCCCCGCCCTCAAAGTTTCTTTGTCACGGTGAAAACTTCGAGAAGCTTCATCAGGAAATATCGCCGCAAGCACTACCTGAGGAGTACGGAGGCCAAGGTCCGCCCGTCGACCACGATGCATTTTGGAGCCAATTGGACGCAGAGGAAGAGGTATTTGCAGCCGCCAACCGCTTCGGATATTCCATGAAAGAAAAGGACGATCTACCAGCTGACAGCCCAGACCCTCAGGACCATACGCTGTTGTGATTTTGCCTTATTGACCAGCTTTTGCATGTACTACAGAAAAAGCGCACATTGTGCAGAACGTCATGCCCTCCGGCGAAATAAAAACCTAAGATTATTTTGTGCAGGTGCGAAATTAAAAATATGAAACAAAAAGCAACATCTAACACGGGAAAGAAAGCGATGTAAAAGTGCTCTTTCGAAACACCAACCATGGACAACGGCCTATGCGGCACTTCATTTGAATTTCCGCTCCCAACTGACGCGTTAGTTGTACACTTCTCTCGTGAGCATGTTGGAGGTAATCTGGGCTGGAAATGAGGATATGGAGAGGAATATATTATGTTTAAAATTTGACTCGAAGCTTTATGAAAAATATTTACTAAAAACGAAAATGAGACCATGTGAAAACGTCAATTTGGAAATATCGTCATACCATCCAATCAGTACTGAGAGCTAGTGTAGAGAAATTGTACTGGCAGTTAAAGGAACCAGAACCTGTGGGAATCAACTGTGGAAGAAGTTACACTCAAAGCTCTCCAAGTATAATATAGTATCATAGAAGGTAGATGGGCTGCTAGAAAACACAAGTAACTGAAAGAAAAAGAATAATGGCGAATACACTGTGCAGGAACTGAGACTCCTAGCGCTTTAAGGGAGTTTTACTGCAGTAGAATAGAATGCGGCAAAATGAGGGACATGAAATTGCTAGAAAATGTTAAATTAGCAAGAAGAATAACAGACAACTGCGGGTAACAGAGAAACAAAAGAACGCGTACTGAACGAGCATAAACGTGGCCGAAAATTTGTAGAAGAAACGATACTCAAAGCTCCACAAGGAATATACTGCACCAACAAAATGTACGGGCGGGAAGGCGGCGCGTGTTTGATGGAAACATTATTTTGACAAAGGAATTTTTCTATAGAAGCTGGTATATTATGTCGGTAGCCTTGCATGGACGCCAAACTATCCTCTCTATGTCTGAAATGTGCGTTTCAGTATATGATTTCAAAGTCAGGTAATTTTAAAACTTACTAAAAAAAAGTAACTATGACATTGAGGCAGCAAGAATAGCTGTGTCCAAACTAGCTTTTTCAATTATTTTAACGTTATTAATTCTATCTCTTCCTCTTCAGTGGTGGAGGTTATTCAATCTGCGAGGCAAACTGCTTTTTATTCCCATATGGGTTCGTATACTGAACAATTAATGCTACAAAATAATAATGATAATAACCTAATCTGCAGAATTTCAGGTTTTTGTAGGCGGCAGCAAGAAAAAATAATGAAAGCCCCACAAGTTACTCTTTGCCCGTACAGCTCACGAGAATTAACTTACTAAAAATACACGATACCTTCAAGCATAGAGAATTTTTTCAACTTATACTATAATTATAGAAAACCAAAAGCAAGAAAGTCATGTGGGAGGCCATTAATACCCTGGGATGCAGACTCGTTGCGTTTGGCCCTAGAAGAAGTCCGCTTAGAGATCAAAGATAAGGCATTTGTCACGAGTTGAATGTAGCCTGCCTGGTAAACATCAAGACTGCTGCCTTCCTTAAAGTCTGCAAATCTCAGGTAATGACAGACGTTCTAAAATGTTCGGTTAATTTATTTTTTGCCACGAAATTAACTATTCAACTACACAGTAACCTTGGTCTGCTAACATAACACGTTACACAACTGCCGTTACCCTATGCGCCTGATGCTCTAGAGTCTTCATCATTTCAACGCCTCAAGGTATATAGCATGCAGGTAAGTCTAATTTATTATCTCCTCCCGGCTCGCACCGTGCCTATAGTGTTTCGGGTTAGGTGGACCAGTATCTAAAACGAAAGACCTAAGTGCTCCTTCTGAACTGAAACCGAGTGCATGTTGTCTATAGTAGCGGCTGGTATTTTTTTTTCTCTGCCTATTTAAACAATTGTTCGAAAATGAAGAACTCAATTTCTAACCATAACTTCCAACGCTCGTGTGTGGATAGAAAAGTATTGACCATCAGAAAAATGGGTCTAACACAGGCGGTTAAGACGAGCTAGCCTTTAAAGTGTCCTTCTTAAACAGCATTCATTAAAGCCCGCAAAGTTTAAAAATACCTCGTGACAGAGCACCCCATGTGCTCGAATGCATCGCAAATAATGCGCAGCGACTTAGTGAAGCGCTGCCAGATTCGCACCTTTGGCGCTGCTCACGGCGGGGCAACCGGCTTTGCTGCCGGTTGCGAGATAAACGTTGATGGGAACTAACAGCGAGCTTTTTTCGACTGCAGCCGCTGGGAGTGATGCTGAAACCAGCAGCAAAGCACATATCTTTGATGTGGTTAGCAAAGAAGACGCCAATCTTGCAGCTGTTCAAGTCGCAATCGCCACCACAGATCGCGCTGTCACATGACGGGTCTTTTTTCTTTTTTGAAACTTCACATGATTTCATTTTTGGCAAATAGAACTAGGTGCGCCAAGGCTACCTTGGCCGAACCACTGATTGAGACTCTTTTCTTGGCACTCAACTTTTCTATTCACACCAGAGCGTTTAATACGTAAATGCTTTTTTAAAGCGTTAACTAGTGAACATCGAAATACTGGCAGTTGTATGAATCCTACAGCAAAACTCAATTTCATTTAGTAAAAAAAATCTTTTTTTCTTCTTCTTCTTGAGTCTTAGCTGGGAAGCCAGACCCATGTAAGTCAGTTTCAGTCATGTGTTTTTTGGTTAGTTATACTGTGTGTCGTAACACCCTGACTGCAGACCTCCTTAAAACAGCTTAACACAGGACATATGTAAGGTATTGAAGCTCAGCTTACTTTTAACCTAGCTACGCTCGTGTCTGGCTCTTATAGCCAAACACGAACGTAAGCCACAACTATAAAGTGTGGCTTCACTTCCCGGTATGTTTGCTAAAGCAGCAGCCTATTTTCATCCCGTCAAAAGAGCCTAACCGGGCGTCTGTCAGCTGTCAAGTTTCGCTTTGGAAGGGACAGCTTGGCACTGCTCACTCTGCTAGCGGTCTGTTTTGCAGGCACACTAAACGAAGAAGTTTGAAGAGGACGCGGAAACGCTTAACACCTTGTTTCGTGCGTCCTTCGGGCGCTGATCAAACCCGTTTCTTCTTGCGGTACTTTGCGAGCACTTGCTTAAGCGCTATGCGCGGGGAAGTCCCCACTAAGGGAAAAAATATTTACAGAGCTGAAACACGCTATATCGTTTTAAGCTTGGAGAAAGTTAACAAATTTGTGGGAAAAAAGACCATCGTTTTGTACCGTACGTGCAGCACATTGGCAGCCCATTCGAGCAGTGTGGCACCTTGCCCACCCTTGCCGAGTCATGACTGCATTCGCCGCATTTAATGTTGCCGACGATAGCTGTACAGGGGGATCGTCCAATCGCCATATAAAGAGAAGAACAAATTATTCGTATACAAAAAATACTCTGACGAGACCTCATGCTTCTCATGGCAACTGAAAAATGCTCCCCACCAACATCTTTGGAGTTGGTTCTCTAGGCTTGAGTGTACGTTGATGTGTAACTGCTACCTTATTACGAATCTATCCATCTAAGGGGGATACCCGGAATTATCATCATCAGTCGGAATATACCCAAAGCACTGCGAAGGTCTCTCCCATATTCTTCCAATTAACTCGGTCCTGAGCTAGCTGCATCTATTTTACCCCTGCTAACCACCAAACTGTCTGCAGCCCCCTGCTACGCTTTCTTTTCATTGGGACCCAATTTGTTAGCTTAGGCGACCATCGGTTTTTCTCTTTACGAACTACATGCCCTGCTGATGCCCATCTCTTCTTCTTTATTTCCACTACAATATCATTAACTCGTGTTATTTCTCCGACCCCCTCTGCGCGCTTCCCATCTCTTAACGTTACCCTACCATTTTTCGTTCCATAGCCCTCTGCGTTGTCCTCAACTTAATATTTAAATAATCTGAACTAACACCACTCACACATTCAGGCGTTATCACTCGAATGGAGCTGTGTCATCTGATTTCACAGTCGTCCTGCAGGATTAGTCTAGGAGATATCTAGCGACTGCCACAGACAGGTTGTGGCTCAGGGTTTTACCCCTACGTCAGAACGAATTATTCTACGCTTTTTCTCACGCAAGAAAAAGAGAATTAAGTGAACGAGTTGACAAAGTAAATAATTACTGTACTTACGTTCAGCATCCCCGAGGAGTGAGCAGCGAAAAGTGGCTTGCGAATGAGTGCTGTCTTGGGCACGAAATATACTAAACACGCGAGCGACGATTTAACGGCGTTGGTAGGATAACGACGAGCAGACAACTCGTTTCACCAGCCTACGTTAAAGAGGTCTTGTAAATATTGTACTTCAAAGAGGTAACGGTGAACCACCAGTGAATTTCTCTGCACGGTATTTGGCACTCATTATTGGTAAAGAGTTTCAACTTCGAAATCGTGGTCTACAAGACTGTAAAGATGTTTGGTATAGTTTCGTTTATAGTGCTTTACGTCTATTAAGGCCGCCGTTGTGCAGGTCTCTAGAATTTTAATCACCTGGTGTCCTTTAACGTGCCCTGACATCGCACAATATACAGGAGCCTTGCCTTTTGCCTCCATCAAAAAGTGACTCTCCGCGGCCGGCATTTGATCCAGCCTCCTTGGATTCAGCAGCCAAGTGGCCAAAACCACGCCCTAAATGTGCCAACACGACCGATTAATTAATAGACGGCAAAGAAATATTGGAAGATCCAGCCCTGAGGTAAATGTACAGAAAATGTTTCATTGCTTTGCAGGCAAAAGCATTAAGCATTTTCTTCTACGTAGGCTATCTCTGCAACGATAATGCAGTGTTCTGAAACACATTTCTTCAAAGAGCCTAGTCAGGATATTGTTCAAGTATTCTACTTGTTTTTGACAGGACCTATTAGTCGGCGCGGTAAAAACGAAACCAATTTGTGGAAGTAAACATTGGAGGTCCCGCTCATCTCGAAACTGGTACTCTACGCGGCCCCTGTCTAGTGTAGAGTTTGTAATAGGGCTAGGAAGAAGAGGACGGCAGCGCACAGCGCATGTGAGCGTTCTCGCATTCTTGTATACCTCGCCCATAGAGGTCACGGGTAAAACAAATGGCGGTGCAGAATGAACTGTTTTCTGCTTCGATGCGACAAAGATCAGAATGAACTCCGTCTGTAGGCCAAGGAGACCAGAGCACGTGTGTGATTTTGTTGCGGCAAACTTGAACTGTGTGAAGCATAATGCTCAGCAATTAGCGCTCCGAGTGCATTAGTGTACCTGCCGGTGTCCACAGACAGAGACAGTGAGAGTCCTTAAATGCCTATACAGCTTCGGGGCGTCACAATTCAGTAAACGGAGAGTGCACCTGTCCACTCCAGAACAGGAAAAATTGTAGTCGGCTGCGGGAACTTCGCTGCGTCCAATAATAGCCTCAACTGTGTTAGAGAAATTGAATATGTTCTGTAATGACCTGGAAAGCTACAGAGTTTTGCAGATTCAATTACCTCCGAGCCCTTTGCGGGGTACACACACTCCCTGTCATGCTGCCGAGGTAGGTATTCAATTTCGAGAACATGTGTTCAATGGGGAAGGCCAAAAGGTTTGCCATCTGCTTAATAACAGGCGCTTTTGCGCTTGTTTTGCAATGGTATGCGCCATACAAAAGCATGAGCAAGAAAACTATATAGGTACTGTTGTCCTGAAATTCCTCATGGAAAGGTGCATATACCCCGAGTGAATAGTATCGAAAAGGTGGTGCGTGAATCGTAGCTTTTCTTCGTGCGTTTTCTATTTGTGGATAGCCGCCATGCGGGGTGTATATAGGAAGAAATCAACTCAAGACACTTACGACACCTCCGCAGAAGCACTTCCAACTCATCTACAACGCATTGCCGAAGACGAACTCGGTGAAACCGCCACTAGGAGAAAAGAATCGCTCGAGAAACTTGTGAATCTTTTAGCAGGTGAGCCACTCAAAGTACGAGCAGTGATGGATGCTTGCTATTTTTTTTTTGCTTAATTGACAATAACGTAAGGAGCTCTACATTTGCAGAACTGGTACTGGACAGTCAGGGTTAGATACAGTTAACTAAGGCGCAATGCGTACGAATATTTTACTGCTACAGGAGATCGGTGGTCCGAGCGAGGAAATAACGCTGCGTGGTGGGGCGATATCACAAAAGCATCGAGGGCGAAGACGACCAGGCAGTGTCATGGAGGTAGGAGGGGGAAAGGAAAGAAGCTGCGATAATCAGCTGTCATTAGTAAAAGCACTAGGCTGTGTCCCAAGTCCCATGGCATCAAGTATCCTGTGAAATGGAGCTGCACCGTTATTATTATGTGGAAGCGTTCACCTAGTCATGAAAGAAGTAGTCGCGTGTGAAAGGGCTGTACCGCAGTACACCGATAATGCCACGTATATATCACCTTTGCCCTTAAAGCAACTGATATATCATTATGGACGGCCGAATACTCAACAAAACAATTAGGGTTTTAACAAAAGTTAAACCAAGTCGGAAGTGCGAAAGTACGGTTTAATTCGGTTTAGCTGGTGGTCGGTATTTGTTTTTTCATTCTTACTCTTAGTTTCGATTTGGTTACGCTCTACGATATACACACATTCGGCAACGTGATTACGTTTACGGCGTCTTCTCTCCGTTCCCACTCAGCCCGCCGGAAACAGAGAGCTCCTTCGGCCGAAACAGTAGAAGGGCCCGGCTTACTGTGTGATGTGCCCTAGCAATTACGTGGTGCGTCTATGCAGGTAACCATGGCGCGTAGGAAGTTGGGGCTGAGTGACGTTCGGTGCCACACGAGTGAGACAGCCTTGTCCGGCTAATCCGATAATGACCCTTGTCCCGAGGTGTGACGGAGGAAACGTTTGTCAGCATCCGTCTCGGCCGCTGATTCCAAAGTGGCGGATGCACAGAGTCCAGGTGACGGTTGTTACTTTGAGTGGAGGCGATGTACAGATATCCCTGCAACCTATGTAGGGTCAGCAGACGTTAACGAACCCATGCTTTAAAAAATTAACCAGCAGCCTTTGAGTACGGATTCTCTATAAACCTGAGTCGCTTAAAATCACATAATAATTTAGGGCATGGTGTCAGTTGTATAGGTGGGGAAACAGTAACCAGTGCCATTCGTAAATAAAGTCCCTTTGCTCCTATAAGTGCTACACGAAGACAATATTCTAAGCGGTACATTTCCGATAATTGTTTGAAACCAAAACACTTAACAACAGGCGCCTTAAAGCCAAGGCAGTATCACTCGCATAACGTTCTCTAATTCGTTGATTACTGACTCCCTCTTTTCAATTCTCGTTCGTATACCATCCCTAGCGTCCTTCATCACGTGTCCCGGGTAGCCAAAGCCTGCTAGAACAATTCAAGCCGTCATAATCCCCTCGTGACGCCAAATACCTTGACTGAACAAGTCAAACCGATCGAGCCCGTCCATGACCCGTGTTGCCTACGTACAGTTCGTGATTTGTGATGAAGCACGGTGAGCAGGAATTTCCTGCTGAATATTCCTAATGTTTTTTCTTTGCACCGTTTGGTTGCAATTTGCGCATAAGCGCGCTGTGCTTTAAGTGCACCGTGAGAAGTGGAAGGACCAGGAAAACATAACGGGTCGCTACTTCCTGCCTGATCTTTCCTGTGAATTATGGCAGCGTGCTAAAGGCTAAGAAGGCTGCCGCTGAAGGGGAAAACCTACAAGCTTTCAAATAAAGCACAGCTGACTGGAATTAGCAGTGGCGCTAAAATAAAGTCAGCATATGAGGTTTTGTTCTTGAGCTTGCCTCCTTTCTCCTATCGGTATATGAAAGAGAACAAGCCGTCAAATTCTGGAAGGTGTTAGTAATTGCATCGCGACTAAACCGCTAATTATTGCAACGAAAACGTTACAAACTATGGGCTTAAGCTTAGCTTACTGGTTGCCATTATCTACGTGTTTTCTCAAGTCCGCAAATGCTGGTACGATTACGCTAAAGAAGCCACCTTTACATCTCAAGAAGCCTATTTTTGAGTGTTCTGGTTCACCGTCACTGTAGTACTTGGTATTTATCTTACACTGGTGACTGCACCTCAACGTCATACGCAGAGGAGCCAGATTTGAATTCGAGGATGGACACGCAATTCCTCCTCCGTTTCCTGCGAGTGAGAAAGTACAACGTGGAGGCCGCCTTGCAGACCATCAGAAACTACTACTACAACCGGTGCGGCTGCCAATCGGTGTACGGCGAGTTCCTGCCTTCTAAGATTCCGCCCGACGCTCGCAAATTGGCCATGGTGATGCCAGCGAGAGACATGCACGGGCGCCCGATCCTGCTCTGCAACGTAGGCAAGTGGTCGCGTCTCTGTTCACACATTTAAGGAGTGAATTTTGCATCAATTACAGAGTGCGTGGTTGAGCAGCCGATCCTTTGTTTTGGATACCTAGCGTCTGTTCTACTTCAATGGGCAGCTGCAACAACCAGTGACCGTAAACACGTGTCGTACCCGCACCACTTGTCGTAGTCGCTTTGACATTCAGCTACATTTCTATAGGCCGTTGCTTACAAGAAGGTCATGATAGTTAATCAGGAGAAATTTACCTTCTAGACGAGCCGTAATGCTTTTAAAACTGCACATATGAATTTGAAGAAGCCGAAAGCAGATAAGTGAAAAAGAAATTATTAACTTTCAAAATACGTATTTATCACTCTCCCACTCCAACGCCGGGAAACTCGGATGCCTGCATAGGGCTCTACTAAGCTCGCTATTGACGGCCCGAGCATCTACCTAGTGTAGGATCGCCCGGAAGCTATGCACTATGAATTAAAGATAATATCCATCCTAGTCACTTTGATCTCTCGGGCCTCGGCAACTTACGTGGTGAATTCATTGAGGGCTTAGTCCCTGTTGTGTAACTACGATTTTTTATTTCTTCGCATCCGTTTCTTAAACTTTTGCAAGTACCTCGAAACATGATGAATTAAATTAGGCTGATTGGTTCATCTCGCACATAAGTTAGACAGACTGCTGCCTGGCGTATTCTGCGGGCTTGCATGGCTGTTTCGAGCTTAGTTTGGGGAAACGCAGAACTCTGACCTCAACGCCGCCGATAAAATTGTGCTTTGAAAGGAGGAAAGTAAGAAACTTAGATGGTGCGTCGCAAAAAAACAGAAAATTCGCTCTTAGCAGCAACGGATACCGTCCTCCCGACCATGTTTCAGATCGTACGTAGGTAACAGAAGCTTTATAAATTGAGCGGCTGCTCATGTTAACCTTTAGCTTGCTGTTCGTGTGACTCTGGCTTAAATTTCATACGCAACGAAAGAGAAGGTGAAAATTAACGATTTTTTGAATGAACACTGCAAGGGGGGCAAAACTTATTCATTTATGAGTCAGAATATATCTGCACGAGATGGCTAAAAACAGACTTTCGAAAGCGCTTTTTTATGCAAAAAGACAGTTTCAAAGTACGCAAAAATCACTCTCCCAATACAAAGTCGGCCGACTCGGATGCCTGCATATAGGGCTCTGTAACTCGCCATTGACGGCCTAAGCATCTGCCTAATGTAGAGACACCGTAAGAGGGGCAAATTTTATTCACTCATGGGTCAGAATATCCCCAAAAGATGGTTAAAAACACTCTTACGTTGCAACATTCAATGCGCTTTCATTATATAATGTAAATTGAATGCGGTTACATTGCGCTTTCAAGAGTCTGTTTTTAGGCATCTCTTGGGAATATTCTGCACCCATAAATGACTAAAATTGGCCTCTCTTACGGTTATCTTTTATAAAATCGTTAATCTTACATTGCGGTACAGCGCATTTTTGTCGCCTCCTTCTCATGTTCAATTGCCCGAACTTGCACGTGCTTGTAGAGTTTCTCCTTATCACTGCAAGTGGGACTGCTTTTACGTATATAGTCAGCTCTTCTCGTGACAAAAATGCCTATGCTTAAGTTTTTGCTCATTTTAGCGTTCTGTTCCTTGCATCTGGCAGATCGACATCACCAGAAAGTCGATACATAACTGCCAACTAAACGAAATCAAAAATAAAGGTTTTGCCTATACATCGATAACTAGGCGATGACAATGAGCATATAGGTCTTACACGGCGTGCCATCGCTGGCTGCTTTCACGTGATAATTTTTGTTTAGTGACAGCCTTTCTTCTGTTATACATTCTGTTTGCGTGATATCAAAACACTGAACAGTATGTAGGTACTTATTGCTGTTGGTAATCTACACGTCGCACAGCGTACACTGTCCTTTTTTAGCTATAGGATCTTTTTTGTTACTTTCATAGATTACCATACGCTCACAATTCTTCCACCGCCAGATTTCTGTGTCAGTGCTATTTTGTTTTTCTGTGCATTGTCTTATAGACATCGGTTACCACTCAACCATTTTTAATACCCACTTTCTTCCAGTTATCGTCCGTGCGTCATTAGGGTTAATTGTATTTTAGTCTTTGTATTTCGTGTGCGTAGGCGCACTATGCCTATCACGGAAAACTCCACGTCCGATAGCCAGTGTGAAAAATGGCTGATGAATACATGGTCACGGAATCTATCCATGTCACCGTGGATACAATTTCGTAAACCCAGGCGCTAGGCAATCGAACCGGAGCCGCCTTCTACCAAGTGTGTTCTAACGCTTGCACAGCCTTTTTTCAGCTCCAAATTAACAGAACTACGGAATGAGCCAACTGATTTCACATTTAATGAGACAAAGCAAAGGCGTTCGCACAACGAAGAGTGGGCAATGAAACATTCGTTGCCTAGATGTTTTTGTGCTATCGAGAGCGAGACGTGCGACGGCTGTGGTCACTTGTGCGGAAACGCCATACCCTCAGGCTCCTCCGTTAAATGCATCAGCTTACGGCGGAAAGCGACGAAATGCTCATCGCGGTTTCAAGATTGCTATGAACGTTTTACGGAAACTTAATACTTTTGGACTCCTCATTTGAATGCATTAGCTTACGGCGGAATACGGCAAAATTTTCATCGCGGTTTCAAGGTTGTTATGAACGTTTTACAGTTATTGCCTGTTTCCAACAAAACTACCCATTATCTTTTTATTTCAGGTGCATGGTCGTCGAAGCAGACTCCCCACGTCCTATTTCACAGGGCGTGTATAATGTGCATCGAGCATATTACATCAGATCCCGCCGCTCAGACACTGGGCATGACTCTTCTTTTGGACTGCAACAAGTTTTCGGTGGAAAGCGCATTGGCTGTGAAAGTGGGGATCATTAAGAGAGGGCTTGAGTATGTCCAGGTAAGCGACAAAAGATGGTGATGGTAGAATCCACAGGCCTATGAAGACCTACGTGCTTCGAGATCTCAGAACGGAGACTTTGGCACGGGAATACAAAACAGGATGCAGAAGCGTCACTGGAGTTATCTCCGATGGTACTTTGGAGGGGAAAAGGTTGAAGAGCTAAAATGTTGATGTCGATGGAATATGCTGCGCGGTACGAATGACTTGAAAAAAGTGCTCCTTCTGCCGCATAACTTGACTTTTTCGGCAAGACATAATCGCAACAACTAGTGATGCGTTTAACGGATGGGTTCATTTCGAAAATGCTTATAAGTATATTATGGTTCAATCAAATACAGATAACTTTGCGAACTGAAAGAAAAGTGTCAATGTATACGCTTGACTTTATTGAAAACACGAATGCTGGCATTTCTATACGGCAATAACAAGAACAAAGTAGAGTGAATATGAATTTATTTATTTACTTACATATTTACAAATAGCCCGAGGATAAGGCAATGTGGATAAGATACAATGCTCCCATGTTGAAGGGGCCTGTGAGTAACTTGAATAAAAAATAAATAAATAAATAACATGTTAAGAGAAAACAAAATAAAATACAGGCACAATCGACGTTCAGACGAATAAAAACTTATGCCAATGATTATGGAGCCACATAATCGAGGCACTTTAAAAGAAGATGCATAGAGGACAAACTTTTTGTTAGAGACACTTTGACCGCTTATGTGTGAGATTGCATAAAGCATTATTCTTTGTGGTCGCATCGCATCTGCAGATGTATATTAAACGCATTATATTTGCGAAAGTATACTTCGTTCTCATCTCGCTTTTGGCGTTTGACCTCGGTCTTTATGTTGACGGTGCTCCTCGCTGCTTTTCTTGCACTGAATCGGTTACCATTTTAGCACACCGCGTACTCCATTCGGTGGAAGATAATGACATCATTCTTTTAGCAGCTTGGGCTGCTATCTTCGCGCGTTTGGCTGCAATATTGTGCAGCTGTGCTTCTCGACGTAGTCGATCTGCCACTTTGAAGTTGAATGATTTTTGAGACCTGACCAGTCGAACCTTGGTTGCAAACGGTTCCCTGCCCAACGCGCACGCATAATTATGTGCAGACAATTAACATGGAAGGGCAATTTTCCGACCCCGGCGACAACCTCCTCTCTCAAAAACTAGCAAAGCGACGCGGAGGGCCGCCAGCGCGAAACTAATTTGTCGCCCGACCATCAGCGCGCCGAGAGCTGTCATCATCAGCCAATAGTCAAAAGCGCTCTCTTCTTATACCCCTGCTCCCCTCGTCACCACCACCTTTTTCGGGTACCATAGAGTGTTCCCGCCGACAGACGTATCTAGTAACTCTTATACTTTCAGAGAAAGCATGGCGGAAACAGCTCAGTGCAAGTAAACACAATTTCGCGAGACACCAGATAATGAGAATAATCAAAACTGAAGAAAAAGGGTGTTTGAGTCAATAAGAATCTGAACATGTTCGACATACCAGCTAAACAACGTGTAAAGGAAGAAGGGAATAATGAATAATGAATAATAAGGGGATGAATTACGCGATGTTTAAAATCGCCAATATTACGCACAGCAAAGACGTAAGCCGGTACACTGTTCCAGTGACCTATATATAGTGCTGACACGGAAAAAAGTTCTAAAAATATTTGTGTGGCTAAAATATGGCGTTATGCTGCGATCACGAGTATGCTGAGCATGTCGGATTAGGTGCAAACCCAAGCAGTGAAGGTAGTACAAATTAAAGTTTAGGCGCTAAAGTAAGCAAAATTAACATTAAGCTTGGGCAATGCTATTTTTTTCCAAATGTCGAATACTGTTCTTGGACATGAGTTGAGCAGTGAAACATGTCTTCATAATGCAAAATGTTTCATGGATGAAGTCGCTTAGGCAATTAAGGTGAAATAACATCGGAAAAAAATAACTATGCCGATAATAACTACGCCGATTTACTTTCCTTTCTTTTGTATTTCATTTTATTCTTGCCAAATCAGTAGTGTTTTTTTTACATACTTTCCTGAAAGCAGCCAGCACTTGTGATGACACGGAAAAAACAAACAAACAAGTTTCCATGTTCATAGAGCTAGAGCATTCGATAACTTGACTGTTCTTTAGTCGTAATTTAATGAAATGATTGAATTACATTTTTTAAAGTCTCATTACGCACACTAGGAGCTGCCAAGAAAGAACGTAATGACACATGTCTTGTTTCGTTGAAGTTGTTAAAAAGAACAGAGTCGATTGTACAAAAAAGTTATAGCAGAAACAAAACACACGTATAAGGACAAGGGAATAACAATTCGCATGGTGATGGCAATAAATATTCGGAAAATAATACACCAGTGATGGATGTGTTCGGTCTGTATTAAAGCACCGTAGCAAACAAATGCCTATAAAGCGAAATGCATATACCGCATTCAATTTAGTTTAATTTGTAATCCTCCAAAGTTGCCCTTGTGATAGTAACAGGTGACGAACAAGGCAGTGTACGTCTAGAATCATTGAAAAGCAATGGCCAACTCTTGTGTGCTCGTGTGCACTTCATTGGAAGATGTTTTGCGTTCTTTTTCCTTATCTATGGGAACAGGGAAAGAACAATGGAAGTAACCTTGCGAACTATTTGGTACGTGCTAGCGAACATCCTTTTAACACAAACACAAAATAACTCAGCGTTCGCGGTGCGACAATGTTAAAAAATCTTTATTGTGTAAGCATAACTGGCTATCTATTTTTTGTCTTTATTATTTTGCTATCAACATTGGCAAACTATCAGGACTGCATGCCATCGAGGATAAAGGCGTTCCACGTGGTGAACCAGGGGCAGGCTTTCGACATATTATACTCCATCATGAAGCCTTTTCTGAAGAAAAAGCTGGCCGGACGGGTAAGCGGCGTTACGCATATTGCTATTTGCTGCAAAGTGTCCAGCAATACGTGTTTTTAGCCAGGCGACAAAAGAAGCAGGGCACCATGTGCTCATCCAGGTAGCAGTACCTTCTTTTCGAAACGCTCCTTGGGAACTATAGCTCCATTTGAACACCATCACAATCGCTTGAAATTGAAAAATTTAACCAAGTAACTAGTGCGTTCACTCCTATTAAATCCTTGCCAAAGTTGTAATGCCCGATTTACGCTATTAAAGGGCATCTGAGATTGTTTTAGAATTTGCAGAGTAAAAAAGAGTCGACTATATGGAGGTTCATGGTAACGAATGTTTGCACTCAGAATGAAAACCAATGTTATCCAAGCCTGATCGTTCTAAGCGACATCGTACGACTAACAGAAGGGATTGGGCGAAATCAGTTCAAATTTGAAACGTCACAGACAATGACGTCATCATCTAGTTTCTACTCATTGTTTCTGCTCTTTGCAAAGATGCCTACGTCATATCTTGAAAAGGCAGCGCAAAAGCACCTGGAGAGCTGAATCTACAAGTTTTATAAATTCTAATGTGTTTATCGCGTGAAATTATATAAAAAGCGGTTGACATTCCCTTTAGGAATAGTAGTAAATTGTTGAGGTTTGTGTCCATGCTGAATTCCGCAATTTATGCTAGAGTACAGTCTTGTTGCGCTTTGCTTTGACAGAACTGCCGGCCGCTAAGCAAGTTATACTTGCTGGTTTGAGATAAAATTTGTACAAAATTCTCTCGAGTACAGAAATCTGGGTAAAGATCGGAGCTTATTTTACTGGCTTGATAAGTGTTACCGGGTGAAATATTAAATCCTCGAGCCTGCT
The DNA here is from genome assembly GCF_055883805.1 of Amblyomma maculatum. Taxonomy (NCBI): domain Eukaryota; kingdom Metazoa; phylum Arthropoda; class Arachnida; order Ixodida; family Ixodidae; genus Amblyomma; species Amblyomma maculatum. Next base: position 34,806,146 of record NC_139349.1, on the reverse strand, counting down.
GTTTCTGTATTCTTTAGTGCTTCCATTTTTTTTTCTCAATAACTCGCCTCGGACAGTGAACGCACTCAGAGCTCTGAGACGTGCACTTTACGAGCAAGAACGGTTCAAAAATTAATTTCCTGCAAATGTTTCACCTCACCTTCACGTCATTTCCGGATTTCCATCACGCAGACGACAACTCCGTAATCGACAAACTAGCCGAGTGCTTCGACGCCTTCTGCGCGCTCAGCCGTGACGGCGACGTTAATGACCTTGTTGAATATTTCGAAAAAATTGTTAGACTGTGCATTAAACAGTTTGTTCCCGTCAAAACAAAGAAAAGAAATCCGACTCTTCCTTGGATTAATCGCGATGTTTTACAGATGTCACGTCGTGTAGCCCGGCTGAGACGCATGGCACGTAACAATAACCCTGATGTTGTTGCTCGATTTCAAGCTGCAAAAAATGAACTTCGAATTAAAATGCACTCTGCTAAAGATTTCTATTTCCGCGTTGAGCTCCAAGGGCTGCTAAGAGATAACCCTCGTAAATTTTGGCGCTCTGTTCTACCCTCAAACACTTCCTCCACCTCATTTGTTATTAATGAAGAAATTGTGACTGACCCTGTTCAAATATCTGATGCATTTAATGCCTACTTTTAATCTGTCTTTGCAGGTGATAATAACATGATTCCACCTTTCAGTCTTCCTAATCATGATCATTCTATCTCAGATATCATGGTTAGCACTCCGGGGATTTTAAATCTTATCTTGTGCCTTGACACAAAAAAATGCGCTGGACCGGACTGTATCCCAAACACCTTCCTAGCACGTTATTCCCTCTGGTCATCTCGATATCTCTCAATTATATTTCAAAAATCTCTTTCCACTGGGATTGTCCCTCCCTCATGGAAACTCGCCAATGTACTCCCTCTCTATAAATCCGGCAACAAACAACTGCTTTCTAACTATAGGCCGATCTCTTTAACTGCACATTCATGTAAGATCCTAGAGCACATTATTTATAAACACAATATGGAATTTCTTGAAGCAAATAATCTTCTGTCCAGAGCTCAACACGGGTTTCGTAAGGGGTTTAGTACAGTGACTCAGTTAACCGAATTTGCACATGACATTCTTCTCAGCATAGACGCCGGTAACCAAATCGATGCTATATTCATCGATTTCTCAAAAGCTTTCGACACGGTCCTTCACTCTAAATTGTTATGCAAACTAAAAGTAATTCTCAATAACTCTCAACTCGCTGATTGGATTGCCGATTTCCTCTCACACCGCTCCCAGTCTGTTCGCTTCAATTCCGTCGATTCTTCTTTAGCCGATGTTACCTCAGGTGTTCCCCAAGGCTCTGTCCTTGGCCCTTTGCTATTTTTGCTCTATATTAATGATTTACCTGACAGTATAACCTCCAAGATCCGCCTATACGCCGATGATTGCGTACTGTACCACACTATCAACTCTGTTAATGATCACCTCCTTCTGAATGAGTCTTTTGGTATGTTCCGTGATTGGTGCAATACGTGGCAGATGAACATCAATTTCAGTAAAACAGTTGTCATGTCTTTCACCAACCGCCTATCACCTTCTATTTACGACTATGCATCACTGCAAAGGGTTCATGAATATAAATATCTTGGCATCGTTTTTTCTCACAATATGCAATGGTCAAAATACACCGATTACATCACAGCTAAAGCTCTTAAAAAGGTAGGTTACTTACGACGCACAGTACGGGATGCTCCTAAAGAAGCAAAATTGCTCATGTACAAAACTCTAATTCGCCCTATTCTTAAATACGCTTCTAATGTCTGGAATCCATACAAGCAATGTGAAATCGATCAAATAGAATCTGTGCAACGTAAAGCTGTAAGATTTATTTTTCGCCGCTACGACTTTCATTTTTCACCCTCATCTGCGATGTCTTCCCTAAACATAAGCCCGCTTGCATCCCGCCGAAAAACTGAGTCCTTAAAACTTCTTCACTCCATAGTTCATTCTGCTAATTACCTTTCAGAGGGTAAGCATATCTCGTTTTCAAAACCATCTGCAACCAGGAGCCATCACGATCTTAATATCCAACCTTTTTTTGCCCGCACTAACGTTTTCAAATACAGTTTTTTTCCGCGCACTGTGGAGTGTTGGAATTCTTTGGATGGCAACATTCGTGCACTATCAATCTCTGATTTTGCGTCGGCAATTGAGTCGTAGCATTGTATGTTGTTTTTCTAGCGTTTATATTTGTAATGCTTGTATGTACTTTTGTATGCGTGGAATTGTTCCACATTTTTGTACCCACTCCTGCTATAGCCCCTTGAGGGGCTGCAGTATTTTCAAATAAAAAAAAATAAAAAAATAAAAACTTAAGTAGTAAACAACAGCGACCCTCAGTTACTATGTTAAGTTTGCAAGCTCATTAGTTAGGCTCAGTGGCTCTGACTGCGTTTCTGATGCCTAAAAAATTACCTTTCGAGCCACCTCATGTGGCTCATAATGCATTCCCAGTAATGTTAATCACCTGAAGGTAACAAGAGTTTTGTCCTGCCCTCTCGAATGAGTAGGACTTTCACATTTCCTAAAAGAGCTCCACTGCTTACTTTGTTTTGAAGTAAACATCTCCAGCTGGTTTTTCTTCGTTGTATGATACATAATTGTTGTAAAGAGTAAGCACAATTACATGATTTTTTTTTCGTATTACGTACTTCAAAGAGAGGTTGAATACATTAATCTTTGTGCTTTCATCTCATAAGTCTGAAATGACTGATATTGAAACTTTTATACATATGTCTTCTTTTTATTCAAGTTTCAATTTCATGGACAGAATTTCGAACGCCTTCACAAAGAAATCTCTCCAGAGTACTTACCACCAGATCTAGGGGGGCACGCTCCGCCATTTGATTACGATGGATTCTGGGAAGAAATGGACAAGCTTGAGAACCATTTCGAAGCTGAGAACAGCTACGGCTACACCAAAAAGTACCTCGGAGACTTCGCCACGAAAGAGGAGATTGAAAAAGATCTCGACTTTTTGTGAGGCACTAAAAGAACGATTAAAATTGCAATCAATATATGATCGGCAAACGTCGTGAAACGCTTAGCCTAAAACGCTTAGCCTAAATCCACTACCTAAAACGTTTGTGCATTGAAATTTGATTCCGTTACCCTTTAAAGTCTTTTGAGTCGATTCAGAGTGCTAAAAAAGGAAATTCTGCCAATTTAAGCGTTCTTGAAAAATAAAATTGTTAAGCACAAAAAGTGCCTTTGTTTTCTTCATTTAGCGACTGTGTAAAAATAGACTTCTTCGCTCACATCTGCCTCGTACTCATGGCGCAATGTGCATGCAAAGGGGTACTAATATACTGACACAATGAGCATCACTTAAGAGCGCCTGGGAGCTGATCACCAATTACATCTTATCTGCTTTCGCACCGGAGCAGTTAATTGTAGTCAATCACTGAAATAGAATTGTAAATTATAAAGTTGAAGTTCATGAAGCAAAACATTTGCTATGGAGACATTGCATCGAAGATGTCTGAGTAATTTAGGATGGCATATTTTTTTACTTGCTCTAGACTAATAAAGCACAAGAACGTTATTTGTATTTTTTACCCTAAACATGTGGATACAGCGCGGTGGTTGCAATCCGTATAACACAGAAATATTAACTGTACCCACACAGGAGAGTTATAAGTCACTTGGTATTCTTCCCGGTATCCCGAAATGAAATACGTGAAGCACCTATAATATCGTGAGTAGAAAATTGGTCAAGTTGGTATGTATTCATCTTGATGTGGTATTACAGGGACGAGGACAGATACCGAGAAAGACAGACCAAGTTCACTTCGTCTGCCTTTCTCCGTATCTGTCCTCGTCCCTGTGGTGCCACATCAAGATGACTATAATAATGCTCTCAGGCAGCTGTACTTGACTCTCGCCTTAAGTTTCATGCTGGAGTTACAACTTTTGCTTCTCAGATGTGTCTTTATTAAGCTTACGTGCACCACGAATCTACCAAAGAAATATCAATTTTTGCTACAAAGGCTTCATTACGCGAGAAAGTCGTGCTGCTCCCGTCAAGAGCTAAAACATAACGCGTTAGAAGAACGACTGCAGAGGTAAAATGACTTATAAGGATAATGGCATCAGTGGTGAGAAGGAACGATAACGTTAGAAGTAACCATTTTACCCGTGTTTATATTGATAGTAAATTCCTCATTAGGTGTTCTGTTCCCATCTCAAGTCCGCGTGTTCTTGAAGAGAGGGAGCCGAGGTAGAAGGGCTTTTCAGCTCATGTTCTGACATTTGCCTTGCGGAAACAATGAGCGATCTGCACTATGTAGTGCTTGCGCGTTCTTGTTCACACGGAACTTACAATGGAGGTAATAGTAAAACAAAGCTCCTCGCCCCTGCAGCTGAAAGGAAAGCTTCAAGATAGCGTGGATCTGCTACCATCAAGGGCACCTGTACGTCACAATGTGACCGCGGCTTTAAGGTCTTCAATGCAAGTTGAGGTTTCTGCTGATGTACAGTCGTGATCAAAAGTGCTATCCAACACACAGCAGGTAGTGGAGCTCAGGAAAACTGCATTGCAAGGCCATCTTGTAACAGCTATCTGGGATCGAGACAATAGTGGCAATGCCCCATTTCGCCATTGTAGCGGTTCCTGTCGCTGCCGTTAGATGGCATTTCGATGCAGTCAAGGTATGCAAAGGATTAAGACAAGGTTGTCCTCTATCACCGTTGCCGTTCATGCGCTATATGATAAACCTGGAACGGAGGATACAAGAAAGTAACCTAGGTGTTAACTTGTCATATAGATTAAGTGGAAAAGCGGTAGAGCAGCGCCTCCCCCGTTTGATGTATGCAGACGATAGTGTGCTGCTAGCTGAGAGTCTGGAAGAATTGCAAACTCTAGTTAAGTATTGCGGACACGAAGGGGACGCTCTAGGCTTCAGGTTTAGCGCAGTTAAGTCGGGTCTGATGATTTTCAACGGCTCAACTGATCAGGGTTTTAAAATACAAGTCCATGAAATACCAAAAGTAGCAGAATATAATTATCTCGGGGTAAGGGTAAACGAAGGATTGGCATACATTTGAAAGCATGAGCAATCACGTAAGGCCAAAGGGCGAAGAAATGCCGGGATAATGAAGCATAGGGCATTTCGGGGATACAACAGGAATGAGGTTTTGAGGGGTATTTGGAAAGGAATTATGGTGCCCGGGCTTACTTTCGGAAATGCGGTTTTGTCCCTAAACTCAGAGGTACAGTCGACATTAGAAAACAATCAGAGAGCCGTCGGACGATTAGCACTACGTGCCCATGGCAAAACCACAAATGAGGAGGTACAGGGAGGTATGGGTTGGGCATCTTTCGAAGTACGGAAAACAGAGTAAAATATTATATGAGGAACGCCTGAGGAAATTGGACCGTAACAGATGGGCAGCTAAAGTATTTAAATACCTATACCTAAAAATCGTTGACTCACAATGGAGAAAAAGAACTGGGAAACTAGCCAGTAAGTATGCTGGTCACAAGACGAAGAAATAACGCGCGTTAAGCAACAGGTGAAAAGCGCAAAAGGTAAAAACTGGATACATTTGATGAAAAAGAAACGGAATGTGGAATTATACCGAAAGTAAAAAAGGCAAATCAGGAAGGAAGCTTTCTTTGATAACTCAAGAAGCAGTGCCCTACTTCTTGAAGCTAGATCAGGGTGCCTTAGACCACGCAGCTACCAAAAGAAATTTAACAATGAAGATTTAACAAAGAGATTTAACAATATTGTAACTTATTCAGGAGTAGCGAGATGCTGCAGCTGCCAGCGTCGACAAAACGTGGACGTCCTACGCGCAAGCGCTTATTTTGCGCCTGCTGCTTCGCAACATTAAACTTTACACAGAACTCTACGTAAAGCTACACGCCTGCTGTATAGATAACAGGGAATTCGATTCGAATGAGCAAACTTCGCCATGCGCAGTTGGCTCCGCACCGCTATAGAAAGAAATCGGCCCTTGAACATCTGTTGCAACGCAAATAATTAGAGAGATTTCTACGAAAAATAGGCTAACGTGATGTCCTGTAATAACGTCCTGCTGGGAGAGAGGCTAAAAGATAATTATACAAGCGTGCTGCTCTTTGTTTAAGTTTGCCACATCATACTGCCGAGAAGGGATTCCATGGGGCCAAATTTTTCTGTTGCTGAGAAGGCATCAAGGCTCGTTGGGCGTTTCATAAACGGTGTTTTTGAACCTTTGTCCGCTCTGCTGGCGACATGCACTAGTGGGTAGGCAGAAATAAGAATAACTGTTCATATGCCGCAATCCTAAATATATTTACGAAGCGGATTCCATACGTTTACAGGCTAGTTTTGTCAAATCTGCACTCGACTCGCATCTTATCCGGGCGCATACTCGCTGCGTGGCCAGACGCAATATGCAGGGTATGTACAGGCGGAAATCAACCGAAGACACGTACGACACCTCTGAAGAAGCACTTCCTTTTCACCTACAACGCGGGGCCGAAGAACACCTCGGCGAAACTGCTACTAGGAGGAAGGAGTCACTGGAGAAGCTTGTGAAGCTTTTATCAGGTGAGCCAGCGTGAGAAGTCAACAAATTTGGTATTTCACTTTTTTTAGCTCCACATACAACCTAAACGGGCTTACCTGTGAACTATTCTGACCGCCCAAGTTTGTATACACGATGCTAAGAATGGTGCAGTGAGTGAGTAAAGAAAATTTCCGAGATGACCAAAGGCCGCCGCGAAAAAAGTTCCCTGCATGATGAGTATCACGAAAACAAAATCGAGGGTGAGGCTGGCTTGATTGTTTCCACTTTTTGTGACGAGCCTGAGCACGAAGTGGGGTCGCGGGGGATACCTTTCGGCATAAAGGATCGGACTCCATTCCTCCCGAATGCGATGCGGGTGTTCTGCGACAAGGTCACAGCCTAATTTCACGTTCTCCGCATTAAAAGACTTACTCTTCCGTACAGCTTGGGCAGGCGAATTTTATGGCACCCGAAACCTCCCTAATCACACTCCAGTGGTTAACGGTACTTTTAAAAAGGTTCATTGTTAATAACTGTTTAAGTATTCAGAATTGAAAAACAAAAAATTCACCTGAGCTAGTTGGGGTAAATCCCTACTACGTACACTAGACATGAGTTCGGAAGAGCTATAAGCCTTTTTTTATCATCATCATCATCAGCCTGATTATACCCACTGCAGGGCGAAGGCCTCTCCCATATTTCTCCGCTTAACCCGGTTCTGTGCTAGCTGCATCCACTTGACCCCTGCGAACTTCTTAATCTCATCCGTCCACCTAACTTTCTGCCGCCTCCTGCTACGCTTTCCTTCCCTTGGAATCCAGTTTGTTACCCTCAGCGACCATCGGTTATCCTCTCTTCGCGCTACATGTCCTGCCCATGTCCATTTCTTCTTCTTAATTTCTACTAGAATGTCGGTAACTTGAGTTATTTCTCTGACCCACTCTGCACGCTTTCTATCTCTTAATGTTACCCCTACCATTTTTCGTTCCTTAGCCCTCTGGGTTGTCCTCAACTTAAGTATAACTCTCTTGGTTAGCCTCCACGTTTCAGCCCCATAGGTGAGTACAGGCAAGATGCAACTGTTGTATATTTTCCTCTTGAGCGATACCGGTAAGCTGCTAGTCATAATCTGCGAGTGCTTGCCAAATGCGCTCCATCCCAATCTTATTCTTCTTGTTATTTCCTTTTCGTGGTCCGGATCTGCAGTTACTACCTGTCCTAAGTAGACATATTCGTCTACTACTTCCAGTATTTCGCTACCTAATGTAAACTGCTGTTCCTTCCCGAGGCTGTTGAACATTACCTTAGTCTTCTGCATATTGATTTTCAAGCCTACCTTTCTACTTTTCCTGTCTTCGTTCGTTTATTTCTCCTGCGGTAGTCTGTGCATAAAAAGATTGCTGAAGTGCAGTAATGCGAAAGCATCTCTCTCAATGCTGCCGAGTGTGGGACTCCAATCCACGATCTTTCCCGCAACTGGAACCCACAACCTTTTCTAGAACTTTATAAAACCGTTGACCATGTTTGAACGCACGACCAATTTTAAGGCTCGATCGATAACATTGGCTGCTTTAGGACTAGGACCCACAACCACTTTTGGAGCGCTGCTCTTTGGCGCCCCTTTTTGCGTTTCGCAAAGCCGTCGCCGTCGGCTTTGTCCCTCGTAACCAGCTCCGCAGCTGAGGCAGCGCGCGCTTCACTTCAGGATGCTTAATAAAAGGGCCGTGGCTTATTAGCCCTGCTATGTCTGGACATACGTAGTGAAAGCAGCCAAATTTTCTCCTACACGCAGGCGCGCGTCTGACAAGACCGAACGCCTCGTCTCCTATACAAGCGCACAGCTGCGCCGGCGGCGCACCTGTGGAGTCACACATGGCTGCGGCGGCGCCGTCGGCGGCGGTGCACTTCTGACGCCGCATGCGGCGCACCTGTGGTGAAAACCTGTGTTGGCGCATGCGCAATGCCGCTCTTTTTCAGGCACCGCGAAATGCGTGAAAGTGTAGCTTTCGCTACAACTAGGCGAGAGGAGTTGAAGACGACGGCACCCGAAGCAGAGCGTTAAATAGTGGCAGCCTATGACAAGAAACCTACCACTGGGGTGGCGCAGTGGTTCAACTTAGTGGACAGCGAACCTGGTCTTTTTCCCTTAGCCTTGTTTAGAAACTCCTTCCCGGCGAGGTTTTAACGCGAAAGCGTTAAAGGCCACATTAGATACAAATTTCGGCCTATCGGTAATGAGCGAAAAATCCCGAAGATGGTTCTGCAAGATGAAAGATGGCAGGTGACCTTGCCAAACACTGATTATCCGGTGGGCTGCGCTGTATCGTAAGTAGGACTCAACCGAGCACAGCAACAATCGACTTCTCTCTATGGCCGTCCTGTATTTTTCTACCTCGTTCTTAACCTAGCGTGCGCGCGTGTGATAGTTCGCCTTTGTCCCATGTCCGCCGTACTTAAAAAAAGCAAAAAGCAAAAATGCAGCAAATGTTGAAGAAATCATCTACTACGTAACGTATTCTTTGATCCTTGCGGAAGTTTCTTTTCACGTGTGCTTCAGCGAGGCGCTAGGAGTAGAAGTTGCTGCTGTTGACGACCAAGTGGGTTGATGGGTGCCTGTCGGGTTTTAATCGGGTAAAGTCGGGCGTAGGGAAGCAATATTGGGGGCATGCGAAGTTAAAGCGATTCACAAGGTGAACTCTGGTTCGCGTTTCCGGAACGTGAACTGGTGGACACTCAAGGGCAGTCAGTGGGCGGCAAAATGTCAGGGAAAAGAGCCACCGGTAGCTGAGGGCGGGAATTGCTGCTTAACAATGTCTTGGCTAAAAGCCGTATTTTCAACAGCTAGCTTATGTACCCCTTCAGCCGCCCAGTTTTACGACGCGGAAGTAAATTTTGTTACTTACGCCGGTGCATTTTCTATGCTTCTGAACTAGAAAATAAAAAAAAAAAACATGTGGTCTCGACAACATTCCAAACATCTTCCTACGGCCACATGCTGAACCATTGGTAAAGCTCTTGTGTGAATTGTTTAAAACATTCTTGCGAACTGGAGAGTTGCGAGACGACTGGAAGACCACCCGAGTCGTCCCTGTACCCAGAAAGATGATCGTTTGCTCTTGGATAACTACCACCCTATTTCCCTAATTGATTCGTGTTGTAAATTAACTGAGCACGTTATTGCCAACCGCATAAATGAATTCCTAAATCTTCATTATATTTTATCTAAATTTAGCATGGTTTTCGTAAAGGATATTCGACAGTAACCCAGTTAATAGCAATCCTTCACTCGCTTGCATTTGCCCTAGGCAGTAATGGTCAAGTTGATCTAACATTCATAGACTTCAGCAAGGCATTTGACAAAGTCCCTCATGACAAATTATTTTTGAAACTTGAAGCAATTAGCCTTCTTGGCGTGTTGGTTACTTCCATTTCAGACTATTTAACAAACCGCAAACAGTATGTATCAATTAACGAAGAGGAATCAGACGGTCTTGCAGTCACTTCTGGAGTACCACAAGGGAGTGTACTCGAGCTTTTATTAGTTTTTAATTATTTTAATGATATTGTTGACACACTTATTCCTGACGTGGAGATTCGTTTGTTTTCAGATCACTACGTGCTGTACCGGGATATTAGACGTTCTAGTCACCAAACTGATCTTGGTATTTCTCTATGTATGGTAGCAGAAATGGGGCATGGTCATGAGTAAAGAAAATACCAATTTCCTTCGCGTTACACGTAAAACAAAATATATTCCTTCACAGTATCATCATTACATGGAGTATGCAGTTTTAAATACCTAGTTTTAACATTAACTAACAACCTGCCCTGGAATTCACATGTTGCGAATATTTGCTCGTCCGCATTTCGCAAGCTATGTTTTCTGCGAAACAAACTTTCGAAAGCTCCCGCTGAAGTTAAATTACTCGTCTATAATTCACTAATAAGGCTTAAGTTCGAGTTATGCATGGGTGCTGTAAGATCCTTATACAAAAACCAATGATAAAATCTTTCAAAAAACTTCAACGAAACGCCGTAAGATTTATTTATTCCAAGTTTTCGCCCTTTTATTCTCCATCTGTGCTAATGAATATTAACAATATCCAACCCCTTGAGATATGAAGAAAAAATATCTGTCGAGAATTCCGTTCCCTGTGTTTTTCTTGTTATGCATTCTTCTTCTTCGTACCACGAAAACAGGCAGTTGGTAGCGAGCGCATCATCTGTGTGAACGTCTTGATTTAATTCTCTTGTGTGTGTGTTGTGTTTGTGTATAACCATGCAGCACCAGAGGTCGTCGGTGTCTGCACGTGTTTTTTTGCAATAAGGATGCAGCGGAGAAAACATGCAAGGACTCTTCAGGGTCACACGTAATACGGCTGAAGCCAGACAACTTGAACAACTTCAGGACGTGAAGAAAGGCGTGAGGATGGTCGGCTTGCGCTGGGAAGCAGCTTGTAGTTGAGACCACTGATACGATGAACAACAGTGGACGTTCCAAAGTAGAGCTTCATAAGTTTTTCGGACAGGCCTCGACGGCGAATCGCTGTCCTAACCAGACCTTATTACTAGGTCGAAAACCAATGTCACATCTCTGGAGGTAGTAGCGATGAGTGTCGGTGTGTTGTTGGTATTGTATGTTGAGTAGTGCCAGTTGTTGAGCCTCCTACGCGCGCTCGCATACTAGTTGAGCATCATCAGCGACACCGTGAGAAGGCTCGTGCGGCAGCATAACATTGAACATTGTAGTGACCTTCCTGCCATGCACCAGTTGGAAAGGTGACATGCGTGTTGTCTCCTGGACTGCAACAATATAAGCAAACGTAACATAAAGTAACACATTGTCCAAATTTCGATGGTCGGCGTCCAAGTACATGGCAATCATATTGGTCATAATCTTGTTCAGCCTCTCCGTCACCCCATTGGTTTGTGGATGATACGCAGTAGTTCGACGGTGGATGGTACCGCTTAGACGCAGGATATCGTGCAGAAGTTGTGCCAGAAATGCGGTACCATGGTCAGTGATCAAAACTGCCGGAGCACCATGCCACCGCAAGACAAAACACTCAATGAAAGAAAAAATGCCATCGCAGACGGAACTGCACGGGACTTCGTATAACGCGTCGGTAGTCTGTCGCTTTGATGATGTATTTGTTTCCGGACTAGGACGTGGGAAATGGGACAAAGAAATTCATTCCGATTGTGTGCAACGGGACACTCGGCGGTTCGATTGGCTGAAGGCTCGCCGGACGTATGGGTGGCGTCTTACGCCGTGGGCACTCGCGACAAGGTCTTTTGTACTGACGCACATACTTAGCTACTTTGGGCCATTAATACTTTTCCCGAATCCATGAAAGTGTTCGGCTGTAACCAAGATGACCAGATGTAGAATCACCATGGCAAGCTTCCGTGAACTCACTGCGCAGACCTTCAGGCCCAGTAAGAAGCCACGATGTCTAGCTTCTGTCGAAGTTCTTTTGTACAGGGCACCGTTCCGAATTCTGTCAGTAGGACACGCAGGAAAACATGAGGTGCCACATCGTCGTCTCCTTCGAGGTACGCCATTAGCTGAACAAGCTGTGGGTCATGCCTTTGTCGAACCACCTTATCTGTCGTGTTTAAGACCGCAATAAAGCTGTCCGTGTCATAATCATCTCCTGGCGCCGGCTCCGGGGGGCACGAGACAAGCAGTCAGCGTCATGATGCTTTCGGTCGGATTATATACGATAGTGATGTCGTACCCCTGCAGTCGAAGACTCCATCGAGTAAGTCGCCCCGCGGGTGGTCGGTGACAGCACAAAAACATGACCATACAGATTCGGTCGGAACTTGGTTGTTGCCCGGCAGTCCTTTTCCGTAGTGGAGTAATTACAATCTGCCTTGGAAAGGGCTCGACTAGCATACACAATGTTGCATCCTGCGAGTGCATTGATATTTATGTGTATACACAAACCTACAAAGCTCAAATATAAAGGATACCATCGAAACCGATCACTCTTTTTGGCCTCATTTTGTTGCCACGATTGTTGTTCTGTTTATCTGTCGGTGCAGGAATAAGACTGCCCATGATTAAAGGTAAGAAGAACGATTAAAATCAAATAAGATTCAATTTTGAAGCTATCCGGTCCAATAACTGAAAAGGCGTTAAGTACAATTCCTATAGTCTGCGCAAACAACCGCAGCCATAACCTCCTACTTGGCATGAAGCAGTGCTCACTGTGGCTTTTCATGGTATGCCAAAAATATTATTGCATGCAGAGGAGCCAGATCTGCACTCAAGGATGGACACTGAATTTCTCCTGCGTTTCCTGCGAGTTAGGAAGTACAACGTGGAAGCAGCCTTGCAGACCATCAGAAACTATTACTACAACCGGTGCGGCTGCGGTGCGTTGTACCGCGAGTTCTTCCCGTCTACAGTGGCTCCCGGAACTCGGAAATTGGTGATGGTGTTGCCAGGAAAGGACGTCTATGGGCGGCCGATCTTGTTCGTAAACATAGGTAAGTGTTCTGTGCTGACATTTGAAGGGGGGGGGGGGGAATTGAGGGTGAGCTAATGAGCGGCGGAACTTTACAGGGGTATAAAGCATGCTCAGTCGCGAACATCTTCCGCCGGCACAGCTTCGATGCCTATGCCCTATATTCGTATATTCTAAGCCAATATTCCTAAGCTACAAGGCGACCCTTTGACTGCTGAGCACGAATTCGCTGACTCAATTCTTATAACAGAGGTCGTATTACGAAAAGACACCCATGAGTCAACATATCCGCTCTCGCTAGTGATGCCCAATTGGTTACAATTCACTCGGAGTCCATTACTTTGACGTACGTCGCCACGCATGCTAACTCTTTTTTTTATGAATATCGGTGGTAGAATGAAAATCAGTGGAACAATGGTAACTAAAAGGAAGGGCGTCGCAGGCTCTCGAAACCTGCTGCGGGCAATGGTGCATTCGTAGCCTGGTGATGTTGATTGAGTTGGTGCTGTGAGGAGAGACGCGCGGTGAGGCGGCGACCACTTCAGCTCAGACGAAGATCGTGCAGTCCATTTATTCGACGTCAAAACGTCATATTCTGGTTACCCCTACACTGAAAGGATATGAAATGCACAACCTAGTATGGCACTCGCATATTTTTTTTTTTATTGAATTCTGCTAGAATCACTCTGAAGAAAGCGCGATGAACGTAGGTAAATGAAAAAAAAAAAGCGCGAAACCATTATCCTTACTTTATACTCATTTTCCTTGCCATTCAGGTGCCTGGTCGGCAAAGCAGGTCTCGCACGCGGCATATCTGAAGGCCAGCATTATGTGCACTGAACACATTACATCAGATCCCGTAGCTCAAACTCTGGGGATGGTCATCCTCATGAACTGCAAAAATTTTGCGGTTGAAAGCGCGCTGGCTATAAAGCCAGCACTCGTTAAAAGAGGGCTGGAGTACGCTCAGGTAAGCGATACGGTTCATATCTATAAAGTAGCCCCGCCGTGGTGGTGACGTTGTTAAGGCCCGGGATCCCAAGGATGCGGGATCGAATCCAGGTCGCGACGGCCGCTTTTGGATGGAGGCGAAAAGCTAGGCGCCCGTGTGCTATGCGATGTCATTGAACGTATGAGAAACACAGGTGGTCGAAATTTCCGGAGCCCTCCTCTACGGCGTCTCTCACAGAGTTGCCTTGAGACGTTAAACCCTACAAATCAAGCCAAACCATATCATGGAGTATGTATAGTGTACTAAGAGTGCTAGCGCTTGAAGAGGTCAGAACATTCATTTTAACCTCAGAATACAAATAGAATGCACAATGATCACTGAATTTTATCTGACTGGGTGCTGAAATGCATGAAAAGCATACACGTTTGTTTAATCACGAATCTGAACATATGGACATATATAATATTATTTGTAGTTTGCTGTCTCAACGAGATTGTGCATTCTCAATTGTTTATTTTATCTGCCCTTATAGCCGAAAGCAATTGATAGAGGAAAGGGCAGAGAGGCAAAGAGAGAAAATAAAAAGCAAAGTTAAAATTGAACATGATGTGGCTGTTGTTACCAATCATTTGCAGATGCGCCTACCAATTAAATGCAATCAAGTGTGACAGAGTCAACTAGACGAAAGCGTTAGTTGATACATATAGGATACCGGTTTTGTAGGCACGATGTATTCGGGACGACACATCATGAGCGGGTGATGGATGAAGTCATTTCGCAAATGTAATTGTCGAAGCACCCTAGGTAATAGACAAATATGAAAGAATGTGCGGCATGAAGAACTTAGTTGTCGCAGCGGTACATAAAGAAGGTATTTGCAGCAAGAAACGATTACAGTCTGGAATTCCTGAACACAACTATGGTTCAACGTTTTGCTCAAGCATTCTTGCGCGCATTAGCCTGTAAGATCTTGGCCCGGAGGCACCTGAACGTCATATCTGACTACATACGTTGGTTCGTTATACTAATGCATATTGTCACGGTGTTGGCGACTAGGGCTAGTTTATCAGAGCCGGTGCAGGTGGAATACGTCTGGTACGTCCTGCGAGTCCGGAGCCGATTCACTTCGTTCTTTTTCTCCGAGCGCCACTTCAACGTCTTTCGCTCCGAGCGCCCCCTGGCATTCCTCCCTCCTTAAGCGTGACGCACGCGGCACACGTGCACACAGGTGGACCAAAGCAAATGGAAAGAAAAAAAAAAGAAGTTTGCAGATGCCGTCTTTCAGTTACCGCGTAAAATACGGCTTCATGCGCAGGACATGAACTGTCTCTGGACGAGGAAGCCGACGGCCTCTCTGCTCTGGGCCATCTGGGAGCACCTCATAGTTAACGTCGCTGAGGCGCCGCAAGATTTTATATGGTCCGAAGTAACGGCAAATCAGCTTTTCTGATAGGCCACGGCGTCGAACAGGAGTCCACACCCACACCTGGTCCCCGGGGCTGTAGGAAGCTTGTTTGTGGCGGAGGTTGTACCGGCGTGAATCCCTGTCCTGTTGCTGGGCGATGTGGACGCGTGCTAGTTGGCGTGCTTGCTCCGCATCTTGGGCAAAGTGTTCGGCGTCGGTAGAAAGTTCGGTATCTGTTTCGCAAGGGAGCATTGCGTCCAGCATTGTCCGAACCTCCCTGCCGTAAACTAGGCGAAACGGCGTGAAGCGTGTCGTCTCTTGGACTGCCGTATTGTACGCGAATGTCACATATGGTAGGATAGCATCTTAAGTCTTGTGCTGGGCGTCGACATACATCGCCAGCATGTCCGCAATGGTCTTATTAAGCCTTTCCGTCAGCCCGTTCGTCTGTGGATGGTAAGCAGTAGCTTTTCGATGCGCCGTACCGCTGAGATGAAAAACTTCGGTCATCATTTGTGAAGTAAAGGCAGTCCCTCTGTCAGTAATAATACAGGTCGGAGCACCGTGCCGCAGCATGATCTGGTGTACAAAGAAATGGGCAACTTCAGATGCTGTACCACTAGGTAACGCTTTGGTCTCGGCATATCGAGTCAGGTAATCTGTGGCGATGATTATCCAGCGGTTGCCCCCGGAAGATCGAGGGAAAGGACCGAGAAGGTCCATGCCGACTTGATCAAACGGTGCGCGTGGTGGCATTATGGGCACGAGGAGGCCTGCGGGCTTTGATTGCGGAACCTTCCGACGCTGACATTGCCGACAGGTCTTAACATAGCGCTTGACAACAGTGGCAAGGTTGGGCCAGTAGAATGTCTTTCGTATTCTAGCAAGTGTGCGAGTATAGCCCAAGTGGCCAGAAGTTGGTTCATCGTGGCACGCGGAAAGGATTTCCTCTCGCAGAGCTGCGGGTACCACGAGGAGGTAGGTTCTCGATTCGGATCTAGAGCTGTGCTTATAGAGTACACCACTTCTCAGGCAGAAAGTTGATAGGCTCCGAGAAAAGCACTTAGGTATTGTGGCTGGCTTACCTTCTAAATAATCGATCAGGGCTCGTAACTCTGGATCAGCACGCTGCTGATGAGACATATCTGAATCATCAACAGCTCCGAGAAAACTGCCAGAGTCACCCTTGTGTGGTGAAGCGAGCTCGACGGGCGCACGAGAGAGCGCGTCAGCATCTTCATGCTTATGTCCGGACTTATAGACTATAGTGAGGTCAAACTCCTGTAGGCGAAGGCTCCATCGCGTCAGGCGGCCGCATGGGTCACGCAGGTTGGCCAGCCAACACAAGGAATGGTGGTCAGTGACCACTTTAAATGGGCGACCATAAAGGTAGGGGCGAAATTTTGCAGCAGCCCAAATAATGGCGAGGCATTCCTTCTCAGTAGTTGAATAGTTCATCTCCGCGCGGGATAAAGTACGGCTGGCATAGGCGACGACTCGTTCCACACCCTCTTGACGTTGCACGAGAACCGCCCCAAGGCCAATGTTACTGGCGTCAGTGTGGATTTCTGTCTCACCGTGCTCATCGAAATGGGCTAGAATAGGCGGCGATTGGAGACGGAGACGCAACTCGGTAAAAGCAGCTTCTTACTCGTGACTCCAAACAAAAGGGGCGTCTCCCCGGGTTAGCCGAGTCAGCGGTTCAGCAAGATCAGCGAAGTTATCGATAAAACGGCGGTAATAACTGCACAAGCCGAGAAATCTGCGAACAGCTTTCTTGTCATGTGGAATCGGAAATTCCGCAACAGCAGTAAGCTTGTCAGGGTCAGGCTTCACGCCGGCAGCGCTTACGACATGACCGAGGAATTTAAGCTCTCGGTAACCAAAGTGACATTTCTGTGGCTTAAGTGTCAAGTTAGCGGATCGAAGGGCTTCAAGTACTGACCGCAGGCGCTCAAGATGTTGTGCAAACGATTCTGCGAAGACCACCACGTCATCTAGGTAGACTAGGCAACACTGCCATTTAAGCCCGGCGAGGACAGTGTCCATCATCCGCTGAAATGTGGCCGGCGCAGAACAAAGTCCGAAAGGTAGAACTTTAAATTCGTAGAGTCCGTCAGGTGTGACAAAGGCCGTCTTTTCACGATCTCGCTCATCTACCTCAATCTGCCAGTAGCCACTTTTCAGATCGATTGACGAAAAGTACTTCGCACGCCGAAGGCGGTCGAGAGAGTCGTCAATCCGCGGCAAGGGGTAAACATCCTTCTTGGTTACGGCGTTCAGCTTGCGGTAATCGACGCAAAAACGTAACGTGCCGTCTTTCTTTTTAACTAGAACGACTGGGGAAGACCATGGGCTATTCGATGGCTGGATAACATCATCTTCGAGCATTTGTTTAACTTGTGACTTAATAATTTCGCGCTCGGTCGAAGAGACGCGGTAGGGGTGCTGGTGAATTGGGCGCACATCATCGAACGTCACGATCTCGTGCTTGGCAATGGGAGTCTGATGCACTTTTGACGATGATGCAAAACACTCTCTGAATTCGAGTAACAATGAAAACAGCTGTTCACGCTGGCTCACCGATAGCTCTGAGCTAATGTCGAGGTTGTCGAGGGATGTGGGCGGTGGCACGGTTTCTGTGGACAAGCACTCGGAGACTTCAGATATGCGTTCCGCGAAAGCTACGGAAGTATTCCGAAAAAGGTGTCGATACTCGTGAGAAAAATTGGTAACAAGTACCCTGGACTGACCACAGTTAAGATGGATCAAACTGCGAGCCACGCAGACTCCCTGCGTCAACAGTAACGAGAGATTAGTTTCGGCTATTGCATCACCATCGTGAAGTGCATTGCATTTGACATTAACGAAGGTGCTGGTTCGGGGTGGCAGGGTGACACTGTCCGCATGAACTCGAAGCACATTGAGTGGTCGCTGTGTACTGCTGAGGGCCACTGCTTTCTCAGTAGAAAACGAGACCTTAAAATCCCGGAGGTCAATAACTGCGCCATATTCACGAAGAAAATCTACGCCCAGAATTAGGTCACGTGAGCAGCTTTTCAGAACGAGGCAGCTTACCACAAATGTCGACTCTTGAATTTGAACCCTGGCCGTGCACATGCCTAGAGGAGTAACCAGATGACCACCCGCAGTGCGAACGTGTGTGCCAGCCCACGGAGTCAAAACTTTCTTGAGAATCGCGGCAAACTGGCTGCTCAAAATAGAATAATCAGCGCCAGTATCCAACAAAGCTCGAACATGGCGGCCATCCAGTATTACTGGTATGTCCAACGACAGCTGCTCGCGAATATCAGGCTTCTGAGTGTTTGAGTGCTCTGCGTCGGTGTACGCGGTATGCTTCACCTGCAATTCGTCGTTGTTGCAGGCGCGTTGTTGCGGTGTCCGTTCCACTGGCAATTCTTCATTGTTGCGGGTGCGTTGTCGCGTCATCTGTTCCACCGGCAATTCGTCGTTGTTGCGGGTGCATTGTTGCGTCGTCTGTTTCACCGGCAATTCGTCGTTGTTGCGGGTGCGTTGTTGCGTCGTCTGTTTCACCGGCAAATCGTCGTTGTTGCGGGTGCGTTGGTGCGTCGTCGGTTCCACCGGCAATTCGTCGTCGTTGCGGGTGCGTCGTGGTGGCGTCGAGGTAGCGTTATAATCGGCAACCGCGGACTTTTCCAATGTCGATTCGTAGTCTTTCCGTGTCCGCGTCGTTGGGGGGTCTCCCGCGCAGCGATGTCCAGCGAGCCTACCCCCGAAGGTCGCTGGTTTCAGTTTTCCCGCTGGGGGCTGGGCAGTCGGCCCTGCGGTGCCCATGAGGACCTCGCAGCAGATGGCGAAGGGCGAGCCCTGGGCGACGGTGATCGAGATTGCCGCAGACGAGACGGAACACCACGGCGCTGGTCATTGACGAAGTCTTCAACGGCTCGGGGCCGTTCGCCGTAGCGAGGCCGCGGAGAATCGGCGGAAAAACCTTCGAGGCCCAGTCGACGGTAGGGACAGCGCCGATAGACATGACCCGGTTCGCCGCAGTGAAAGCATAAAGGGCGTCGGTCGGGGGTACGCCACTCGTCTGCTTTCCGTCTAGATGGTCGGGAATCCGTTACGTACTGAATCACGGGGGCCGGTGTTGTTGGTGCAGCTGCGTTAGCAGGCATGAGGGTCGGCGGCTGGGGTGGAGAGTATTGTAGCACCTCGGCGTATGTGGGACGCTGAGACTCAGGTGGCGTAAGAGGAGGAGCAACATGAGGTTCACCGCTTGGAACCGGAGGCCGGAGCGCTTGCTGCACTTCGTCGCGGACAACGCTTGCAATGGAGGTAGAAGCTAGTTGAGGTGCGCCATACAGCAGTCTGAGTTCGTCGCGCACAATCGAACGTACGAGCTCCCGTAGCGCCGATGCGTCCATGCCATGCGATGGTAACTCGGCAGAGACGGAGGTGGCGTGGACGGTACGATTCTGTGCCGAAGCTCGCTGCTGAAGCACTTTTTCTATCGTGGATGTTTCCGCAAGGAATTCTGCGACAGTTTTAGGTGGGCTGCGCACCAGGCCAGCAAAAAGCTGCTCTTTAACGCCAAGCATGAGGTAGCGCAGCTTTTTGTCCTCGGACATTGTAGGGTCTGCCCGCTTGAAGAGGTGTGTCATGTCCTCGATATATGCCGCGACAGTTTCGTTAGGCATTTGAACTCGAGATTGGAGGGCGCGTTCGGCCCGTTCGCGGCGATCTGAGCTACCGTAAGTAACCGCAAGATGACGCTTGAACTCACTCCAGGAAGACAGCTGGTCTTCATGGTTCTCGAACCATGTCCGAGCGCCATCTTCAAGGCTGAAGTAGACGTTGCGAAGCCGGGCGGCGTCATCCCAGAGGTTGAAGGCAGCTACCCTTTCGTAGTGCTGCAACCAGTCGTCGACGTCTTCATAGGTGTCCCCGTGAAAGGTCTTTGGGACGCGGGGGTTTTGAAACGTTACGTAAGTAGGGGTCGCTCCAGGCATTGCGACGACGTCGTGGCTGCCGGTAGTCATAGCCGATGGGGAAAACTCAGGTGGTAGGCCTCGTTGCCTGCGGCTGGTGCGGTGAACAGGCGTTTCCTCGAATATATGACCAGCACTCCTGCTTAGCGGAGGGGTACGGGACATCAGACCTGACCTCCACCAGATTTGTCACGGTGTTGGCGACTAGGGCTAGTTTATCAGAGCCGGTGCAGGTGGAATACGTCTGGTACGTCCTGCGAGTCCGGAGCCGATTCACTTCGTTCTTTTTCTCCGAGCGCCACTTCAACGTCTTTCGCTCCGAGCGCCCCCTGGCAATATAACACAATTTTATTTACTGCCTGAAAGCTAAATTACGGCGCTCCTGTTCAGCACCAACATTCTCGCCTGGGGAACTCTACATGGGATAATATTTTAGGTTCCGCGGTTTTTTACGTACCAAACCGGGCAGTATAGATACGTGTTTAAGGAACGAACATATGCAAAATAAGCACGAAAAAAAAAATACAAGGACGGGCGCAAACTGACGACTGACTTTATCGGCGAAAAACCCGCACATATTTAGTTCCATGCCATTGCTTACAGCAAATATGCCAGCAACAATCTCTCATTTTTATATAATTTGACGGACACATCACTCATGCACATATCATATGCAATTTAAATGAAAAATGCTTCTGCCTGCTCACGTGCCGTCTGGTGACGACTGCGCCTCAAAACTTTAGTCCAGCCAGCAAAGGCTGGCACGGCTTATCAGGCGTAGCCAAGGAGCATGCGCTGCAAGATAAAGGCAAATTGCACTCTTTCCTATTATTAATTGAAAGCTGATGCTTCCCCAGTCGCTCATTTATACAAGGGCTCGTTTGGTCTATGAATACTTTTCCGCATGTCAGGGGGATTTCATATACGACCCCAACTGAACACCTGCCATACCGGGTGGCGTGACGTTTCGTGCATTCTCGCACGCACCTTTCCCCGGAGACGATCCGGGAGCACAAGGAAGCCAACTTGCGAGGTGCAGAGAAAACCACCGGCGCACCGTAGCGATTGGCTACATTCTTGAGGCTGTGAGGCACCCTGTGAATATACGGTACAACCACCGGTTGGGATCCTTGGTCGACCGTCCCCTTCCGGAGGTGTTTCTACTTTGATTATCTGCAGAAACTTGGAAGGCTTTCTTCAAACATAGCATAACAATGTCGCGTTTTACCGTCTTAGAATGAGCAGATTCAGACGACAACAGGTCTTTTCGGACTCGTGGCGAGTACATCCAATACATGTGATCTGTTAAGGTGAGGATGATATTTGAAAACTGCAGTCTATTATCGTCAGGCAGTTCGTAGGTGAAGATTAAACGCATCCTATGTCGGTTAAAGATAAAGTCTCTTTCACGGAGTGCGTGTGTGCAAACCGGGTTCCTCTTGTAGGAAGTACCCTGTAGAAATTAGACCACATCATTTCAGTTCTTCTGCAGAGCTCTTCAGCTGTGTTTTAAGCCGTCTCATTTGACACCGAAAACCTATTCGTTTCTACTCCGCATAATGCGCTATTTCCAGCCGTTAGCTCTTGCATCAAAGATATAGGTGTCATGGATTTTCAGAACAGTAGTGGGTTAACCTGCAATTTCGTGACGCTCCTAGAATTTTATCTTGAGTCTACCTTTGTATTCTTTAACAAGCAGGTTTATGTTCAACGCCAGGGCACTTGTATCGGGTCTTATGTCGTGCCTATTTTGACAGAAATTTTCTTGGGCCATATTGATCGTAATCTGGTGAGTTGTATAGACGACAAGCTATGTAATGTTTTTAGATACATGGACGACTATTTAATTTTTCCTAAAGAGCAACTCTGATACATATGGACTCCATGCAAGATACTTAATATGTCTTTAAATGACACGGGATGGGTTTAATATTCACCCACAATCTACCTGACGATAATAGATTGCAATTTTTAGGCATTATCCTTTCCTTATTACCAGATCACAGGTATTGGATGTACTCGCCACGACCCCGAAAAGGCCTGTTGCCATTTGAATCGACGCATTCTAAGACGGTAAAACGTGCCATTGTTATGCTATGTTTGAAGGAGGCCTTCTAAAAGTCATGTGTTAACCTGATCAGCGAAAGCCTCAACAATCAGGTTGGCAGGTTACAGAAAGCTGGCTTGCCTATGTCATTCATAGTGTCGCAGAGAAGCTTCTGCAAAAATTCAATGTAGAAACACCTCCCGAAGGTGACGGTCGACCAAAGATCCAACCGGTGGTTGTACCGTTATTCACAGGGTGCCTCACAACCTCAAGAATGTAATCAATCGCTACGGTGCGCCGGTGGTTTTCTCCGCACCTCGCAATTTGGCTTCCTTGTGCCCCCGGATCGTCTCCGGGGAAAGGTGCGTGCGAGAATGCACGAAACGTCACGCCACCCGGTATGGCAGATGTTCAGTTGGGGTCGTGCATGAAATCCCTCTGACATGCTGAAAAGTATACATAGGCCAAAAGGGGCCGTTGTATAAATAAGCAACTGGGGAAGCATCAGTTTTCAATTAATAAAGGGAAAGGGCCCAATTTCCCCTTATATTGCGGCGCATGCTCCTCGGCTACGCCTAATAAGCCGAGTCGGCCTTTGCTGGATAGAACTAAATTCTTGTAGCGCAGTTGGGGCCAGACGGTACGTGGGCTGGCAGAGGCCTTTTTTTATTGAAAGTTCAGGTGATAAGCGCATAAGTGATGTGTCCATCAAATTGTATAACAATGAAAGCAAGTTGCTGGCACGTGCGATGTAAGCAATGGCATGGAACTATAAGTATGAGCGTTTTTCCAGAATAAAGTCAGTCGCGAGTTTGCGCCCGTCCTTGTACTCTTTTTGTCCGTGTTTATTTGGTGCATTTACATTCCTTACACATGCATGACCGTCTAGCCCAGCAATATGCACTCTTAAATCAGTATAAATACTATTGGCACTACTTCGATTCGGAATGTCGGTATGTATGTGAGTGACTACGCAAAGCCGCATAGTTCATAGTAACTGCACGCATCCATCGAACTATATAGGTCCGGCCATAACTATACGACCTCATCATTATTAGCGCTCCGCTTCAATGTTTTTGATTCCAAAGCATGTGTCTACAGAATAGTAAAGCTTAGCTTACGGAATTGAGAAATAGATGTAATTACTGTTGCCAGACTATTCTTAGCTAATTTTGCTGCTTTAGCTAGCCAATTATTTGTTTCTACTCATTCAACAGTGGCGTTATCGGTTCCGCATTTTCTTGAAGCAAAGCTTGTAAGGAGCTCAAAACAGTAAGTGATAAGTGGGAAATCTGAAGAAAGGTTTTTGTGAGTAGAATAATTTGTCAATTACACTTATTATCAAACAATAATTGCGCATACAAGTAGCGAATAAAATAACACTCTATTTGTACTGCAGTAGGTGATTACAGCGAATACGGCCTACTCTACAAAAAGAAGTTAAACTAAAGTTGAAACAGAGCTACTGAGTAAGAATAGAAAACTTAGTGTTAGCAAGTGAAGTTCATAAATAAATCAGCGTTAATAGTTCATGAAAATTGAACGATATATGAAATATTTACGTCGGCGAGTGGATCAAATAATTAGTTCAGTGCGTAAAGTGATATCCTTCAGACATTTAGAAAGCCCAGCAAGTGATGCAGTGAGAGGTAGCAAAAGTTTAAGGAAAAGTTTGATTGTCAGATAATTACGCGGCGGTTAATTACTATAATATTCATCTTTCCTTAAGGAGTGCCAGAAAAGGCAGGTGATCGCCTATGCTATGCGCTGTGCGTAAAGCAATCGCTAAATGCTAATGGCTTTATTGCATAGGGCTCATGTATACTTGCCAGGCAACTTGCTGCCAAGGACATCCTAGTAAATACATGTGTTACCTCATTGGAAATATGGAAACGTCATGAGAAGTGGAAATGAACTACGGAATTAGATTATGGAACATTTTATCCGAGCTACAAGTTCTTGCATGAAAGGCGGCAAATACTGCGCTTCGCAAGTGCAAACAATAAAGCATAATTGTTATATAATAAAAATCGAACCGATTTTTTCCCTTTTTCTTTCTACTCAAAACGCTGAATTCTTCAGGACTGCATGCCATCTAGGATGAAAGCCATCCACGTGGTGTATCAGGCGCACGCTTTCGACATAATGTACGCCTTCATGAAGCCTTTCTTGAAGAGCAAGCTGGCCAGAAGGGTGAGCGACAGCCATCACGTTACGTTCTAAAAAAAATGTGGGCGGGTTATATATTTTCAGCGGTAGTAAAAAACCACGGTTCTGTTCAGCATGGGTTGACTGACGCAGTAATAGTTTATCTGTACAACCCTTCAAGAATCGGGTAAACTAGTAGGGTAAGGTACAGCGTCTGTGTTTTTAGTATACAAGCATTTATCGAGCTTTCATGCGCGCTGATCGCCCTCACAACTAGTAATTCTTCTCGGAGTCTGGATCGGCTTTTGGTATCTAATCCCGAGTTATTAGAAGATATGTAAAGCGACATACTGTATAAATCTACCAATTCGCCCTCATTTAGCAAGCAATTATAGTGGATGGTGGGTATTAAATTAAGCGGCATTATTGGAATAAGCCCCCTATTATGTCATAATATCACGACCGTAAGACAGGCGCGTTTGTTTCACGCTGACAGGGGCTAAGCAATCGTATTTCATTCTTAATATTAGCTAAGTTATATCAGAGCGCGCGAAAACTAAGTTATCAATTAGTTCCGGCAATTAGCCAGAGGTCACTGCTTTGTTTCTTTCCTGCTGTCCTACGATTTGCGTCTTAAAGCCTAATCTCCGTCCATAGGCTACGTGGATTTTCTTTTGTTTGCTTCAGTATTCTTTCTGCTGCTCGCCTGTAATTGATATGGTAGCGAGTGAATTTAGAACAACACTGATTGCGGTAACCTACGTGTCTGTTATAGGTTAGTGCTGTCGAGAATTATCACCACGCAGTTTACATGAATTGGGCGCCCGTAAGTTTTTGAACTTATTATGAGGTAATAACCAATACTTTGTTAACTATTGTGAAGTCATTTGTATAATCTATAAGTATAACTTATGCCCCAGGTATAGTGACCAATAGTATTGAGTTCTGCAAGATTAGATCAATTGCTCGATTTAATAAGCTTTATCAGCGCGGAAAGCTTTAACGCAATTGCTATTATTACGTTTTGTTTAATGTTTGTGGCCTTTGTCCTGCGTGAAGAGACCAGCAAGATGAAATGTTTTCTGAACTTGATGGTGAAAATTTTGCTCTCATGCCTGCATTTTAATGCAATTCGTGCGCTTGTAACAAAACATTTTCTGTTCATCTGTTTCCTCTCCTAAAGTTTCAATTCCATGGCCAAAACTTAGAGAGCCTGCACAAGGAAATTCCACCGGTGTGTTTACCGGCAGATCTTGGAGGGAGTGCTCCGCCACTTGATTACGATGGTTTCTGGAATGAAATGGATAAGCTGGAGAACCGCTTCGAAGCTGAGAACCGCTACGGATACTCGAACAAGTACCTCGGCGACTTCGCCACGGAGGAGGAGTTAGAAAAAGACCTGGAGTTTTTCTGAATAAATAAAGAAAAAAAACGAAGGATTTTTAAGTGTATAAAAGTAGATTCTTGCACATTCCTTAACGTGTATCAAAATTTATACTAAGAAATTGATGCGATGAGCATGAGCAAATGACATCAAGCAATTGATCGTCAATGTTATTATCCCAGCTAGCTGCAATGCAAATGCTCTTCTAACACATGTATATTCTCCCTCATACTAGAATGAATTACTTCAACCAACTCCACTAATCCTTGCAGGCAGCCCTGCGTAATACTCCGCGTACTTCCCACGCACATATTGCCACTGAAACCTGTAGTTCTTAAACGTTTGTCTATTAAGTTTTCGCGTTCTTACGCAACCTCTCAACGAAAGCACAAAACACCTACTTCGCGAGAAATTCCTCACGAGCGCGCCATGTTCTCGCCCGCATTTTAAACTAAAAACAAAGAAACAGCCTGAAGAGAATACTTTCAGTAATAGAAGTATATCCTAGGGTAATAGTTTTAGCTATGCGTAGAAGGGCTAAAGTGAAAGTTTAGCATCATATTAGAGCTCCAATGTCTGCACTTCCTGGCTGTGTCCGCGGTTATTCCAACCAATTTATTTGTTTCCTTGCAGTATTTTACGTAGATAACTGTCAGTAGATTGCACGCAAATTAAACGGAAGCGTACTCGAAATCTCGCCGCAATTTCGTAGAATTGTTTGGCTTATTATTATTATTTTTGACTGTGCACATAACTAACGAACCCGCTTTTGTTAGGAAGAACAACATGTTCCCAACGCACGCGAGCAGTACAGGAGTTTGGCCGCTCCCGACCTTTGCTTTTAAGGTTTGGCAGAGTACGTGCAAAAAGCTGTTTTCTGAACACCTCCGTGCAGTGAGATCACCTTGGATATTAATTATGTTATACGTAATCGATTAGGCAACCCATACCATTAGAAATAAGAAAAATTTATTGCATTATATTGGAACAACTTATGCTCTTTGAATGAAAACTTCGACTCGCTTGGAAATGTATTACGTACATGCGCAGACATCAGAAACGGTAAGAACGAGATTGTAGTTGCTAATGAGATTAGTGATGCATTACAAAATAAAAAAAAAACACGGTATGATCAAGCAGGGCTTACACAGTCTAAAAAATGAAAGCCTACAGCACCATAGGCAATTTTTGTTTTGCAATTATTTAAGGTGAATTGGAAAGTTGGAGAGCACCTTCAGAAACCCGCATTCTATTATTTCCACGTATACCATTTTTCTCAGGCTGAAAAGAAAGCCCGCGAAATACAAATAAAATCACGTGACCAGAGCATTTGCTCGCCATGATTGTGGTGCTCTCAGTCTTGGTTTGAATGAACGAAATCAGCTGCGGCCGTGACTCGTCGGTCCTGTTGCAGCGGCAGGCTGCCATGTTGGCAATGGTCGGAGCGAGCTCATGGCGCTCACTGCTACTTGTACCTGCACGTGCGCCGACTGGTTAATGCGGGCGAAGAAACGCCTTCTCCGCTCCCAAGGAGGGGGGGGGGGGGGGGGTAATGTGGCAAAAAAGAATCTAGCAATTACGCTGAGAAAAGACGATGTGAAGTGTGTGTGCGTTTAGCTGGGCGCTAATGTGGTAATTGTGCTGTGCTGCAATAATTGGCCATATCAAGGCACCTGTAACAATATCTAACAGTAAAAGGTGATACCTGAATTGAAGCTTCTCTTTGGATGCGTGGAAGTGAATTATGAGTGTGTCTATCGTACGCAAAATAAACGTTTCACTTTTCGTACTACAATGCATTTTTATTTCATGCGTATAAATTCCTACTAAAGCAATGATCTAATGCTCGTTGCTTCAACGTCTTCCAGACGGTGGCACAAAATGTTTCCGATCGCTCTTCTTCTTCCTCTTTCGCCCTCCCCCCCTCCCACTCTCTCCTTTCTCTAGGCTTCCGTTAGTCCATTTGCAACGGCGGTCCTCGGAATCCCGCTAACTAGGGAGATCTTACTCTCCGGCTTCTTAACTGGCGTCAAAACTCGAGCTGGCCCTGCTGCAGAATCCGAAGGCGGCTGATTCATGGAAGCTTGGCACCTGAGAGTGCCACGCATAGCGTTGACTGGCGAATCGCACGCGCTAATGGCCAAAAACGACCAGACACCTTCTGCGCGCCCTCTGACCGTTGCTCTTTTCTTGCGCCGTCCCGACAGGGGTGATTCAGGAAAGGGTGGTTTGCATATACTCTATTCGAATCCGGCATGCTTGGCCCGCGCAAATTTGATCTATTTGAGCTCTTGCGTGAACGGTGTGAGCTGAAATCATGATAAAATGAGATGATTTTGGCATGAACTAATGAATAAATTAGCAAGAAGAGTAAATACTTTTTTATTTGTTGTCAAATAACTCACAGCGAAAGTGAAAGCCGCGAAATCGAAACTAAAGTCATGGTCTCCCTATCGAAGGTTATATGTGCACTATTTAAAACCCATATATAATAAAAGTATGTTCGAAATAAAAAATGCATATAGAAAGATTCTACAGAGGAAAGAGATGGAAATCACTGACACGCATTTCTAATCCACACAAATTATATCATTGCCAGCTGAAAGGGCAGATGTCCCCAATGAAAATTCGGACACCTTCTTTATATTGCTCTTCCTGGGCAATGGCCATCCCACCTCTGCCTACTGAACAGTTGACGCTCTGAAGACACATTTGGGACACTTCCGACATATTTCCCGGGTTCCCTCTGATCATTTGGCGAGTCTTAACATTACCAGGCCGCATACATCGTTTACAGAGACTGCTGATGCTCATCACGCTATTCTGCCATCCCAGTCTAAATCCGCCTCAAGACCGTACTTTCCACTATGGAGCCTCCACAACCCCGCGGGCTTATTTTAATAACCCCATAAAGAAGAAGGTCGAGCTATCGCCGACAGAGCTCAAAAAAGTCTCCCTTGAATACTTCCATAAGCACCATGCAAACAGCCTGCACACCTACACCGACTGCTCAGTGAACGCCATCAATTCTTTAGTCTCCATGATGATCCTCGCAAGAAATCCAGAAAAAATCAATTAAGGTAACTCATCACAGTTTTTCGACTGCCCCAGAACTAACCGCTCTTCGTGTCGCAGTTTCGCATATCAGTCAGCAGAGCTCTCAGAAGTGGCCTATTTTCACGGATTCCAAAGCAGCCCTGCAAGCCTTGCAAGCTGCTCTTCACCATGAAGCCCATAAGCAACTCGTCGTGGAAATGCGAGAACACCATCACTATGCCATCAAAAAAGGACATGACATCATCTACCAATGGCTTCAGGAGACAGCGGCTCAGTGGGCAATCTCCGCGCGGACGAGGTCGAGCGAACCGCCCACCAAGACGGTGGTTGCTTGTTGATCCCCTTTTCCAGAGCAGACGGAGCGGGCAGGCTTCGTACAATGGCGCAGGAGCTTGCGCTCGTCTTGTGCAATTCTGGCCAGTTTGCAAACTCCCGCTTAAAATCCCTGGACCCTGACCTGAAACTCCGGCTTTCAGATAGTCTACCCCAACGTAAAGTAATGTTGCTGTACCGCCCATGGGTTGGTATAGCGTTCACCAACTATTATTCATTTGTGATAGGTATGGCAAACAGCCCTGATGTGCCACACCTGAGGGTGCGGCAGGACAATATGCCACATTATTTGTCAGTGCATCACATACAGTGCCGAAAAAGTCTCTCTGCCGTGCGTTGGAGCGTCTAGGTGGATGCCCGCTGATAGTAATGAAGATTCTAGGCCACTGGTCTTGGCGATCGTCCGCGATGAAGGCCTCCCAGACACTGCTCCACTTTTTGAGAACCACGAGTCTGCACGATAGGCAGTGATTTACCGACTAAACCGATTTACTGAATATACTTGACATTGATTCACTCGTTTCCGATTTGGAAGGTGTGCCGAACCGCGCCTGTCGCTTCATACTGTCAAACTATCACCGAACAAGTAGTGTAACTGCCATGAAATCAAGTTTGTCCCTTCCACTTCTATCTCACCGCAGATCAGTCGCATCATTATCCCTTTTTCATAAAATTTACCACAACAGCTACCTGAAAGAAAGATTACTAACAAGACCATCTTACATATCAGTGCGCATTGATCACCGCCATAAAGTTGGGGTTCCATCTAGTCACACAAAATGTTTCCATGACTCATTCATACTTAGAAAAAGTGTCAGTTGGAATCACCTTCCCTATGACATCGCATGCATAACAGATAACGACGCATTTCGCAAAGCCATTGTTTCTCTTTGAATGTATGTATGCTTGTTACTATGTTGTTTCCCTTTACTTCCTGACATAGATTTTACTTATCCCCACTGCATTGTGAAGTTTTCTTTTCCTTTTTCTTTTTGCGCATGTTTTTTATGTACTTGTACTGTATTTTTTTTTTTACCTGTGCTGCACTTTCATATACTTTATGCATCCCACACCCCTCTGTAATGCCCCCGGGCCATGAGGGTAAATAAATAAATAAATAAATAAAAATTAAATAAATAAATAAATAAAAAAATAAATAAATAAATACTTTACTGACCTCATATTCTGGTAACTGTCTCCTATCCTTCACTTTAATGTACACTCACCCTTCTCCCCCAAGGTAGGTTAGCCAACCGGTTTCTTCTTTTGGTTAACATCCCTACCTTTCCTTCTCCTTCTTTACAATGCGTGGGTGACGTTGTCTTTTATTAAGATTTCCAGCCAAAGTAAAATTCACGCCATCGCTCTTCTGAACAGGTATATTGCTATATCGTTGTTTCTTAACCTTGTTTGCTTTCCTTTTCGGCTGACGTATTCGGTCGTCATATTTCTGCTCTCGTTTGCTCCACTCTTCCTATTATTATATCCCAGGTGCCATCGGATTCTGCTCGGCTTTTCGTCTCCTTTTTGACTCGCTTTCCTCATTTTCTTTTTTGTTTGTTTGTTTTGTTGTTGTTGTTGTTGTTGTTGCGTCTCTCTTTTTTTAGACTCTTTGCGACAGCCTTTCCGTGTCGTTCTATCCCGTAGTTTCATGGTATCGTTGCCTCCGGTTTTCCCCCCCTTTTTTTTTTTTCAGTAAATATTTTCTCGTGCTGTTAGAATTGCTGCGTTGCTGATTTTCCGGTCAGCCAGACTAAGAACTACCGCTCCAAATCTCACAGCATCTGTCCCTGAACACACAGCAGTTATCACTAGAGTATAATTATGAATGTGTGGTCTGGACGCCCCCCCCCCCCCCCCCTTCCCCCCTCTGATGTCAATGTTTGCGGATCGTTTGCCGATCGCTCGCATTGGACAGTTTAGTTCTCGAAAATAGAATGGAAAGAATTTCATAGATTGTTTTGAATATCCCATCCACCGCCCATACCAGGAAATTACGGGGAAATGTTATTGTCTTAACAGGAAAAACCACTGTGGACAAGCTGCTCCCTTGTTTACCGCAACTCAAAGCGTGAAAGTAAAATGCAGTCTTTAAAACCATTTCACAAAAGACTTTTGATCAGGTTTATGTTATTCCTGACTTGGTTGCAAGCTCTTTTTATATTAAAGCTCCTGCGGAGAGGAAAAGGTAAAAATGCACGCCAGCTTAAAAGACGCTCGTTTATTTCGGACCTACAAAAGATTCAAAACTGCGCAACATGAAGTGGAGCAAAAGGTCACATGTGGTCAAGCTCTTCTCGAACGCACTGCTATGGTTAAAAAGCTTTTACAGGCGTTAAAACGTGGACGCGAATAAATATTTTCGTTAGGCCGTTTTTCCTATGGCGGCCCTTGGGCATACGAGAGGTTATAATCGTGACAGGATCAAGGGAACACACAGCATCCACACAGAGTGCCTCGCAATGGGAACCCCCGCAGAGCATTCGCATAAAATGATTGGCAATGTAACGTGGAATATTTCTTGGCACGAAGTAATAACCTGTACATTGAATTACGACTACGAGCAGGTGCGTGCTGTTATTTTATGCTTGAAGCCTGCAGCTCGTACTTAGCCGAGCATGATGATGCTGCACAATGGCTCCTAAGGGACGTTCTTGCCAGCGCCAACAGACAGACAAACATAGCGAGGGGGAGGGGGGGGGGGGGGGCGTCCTTCACAGTTTACACATGCGTGCAGCGTTTTGTCGTTACACGCCGCATACCACTTGAGGGAAACTGCACGAATCTTCTTAACAGCATTGCGGAGACTTTGGTTAGGCACAGAATTGCTTCAGAACACCTCCCCGAATACGAAACATTTGAAGAATTTTTAGTGGATGTTATAAAGATATGTCGCACTGACGTCCTACAGAGAGCCGCTCGAAACCAATTACCCAAGCGTATACTGTTCGGTGCACATATGCTCTTTGCTGTGCGGCTAGATAGGAATCAAAAGCTAATAAAGTTTAGTGCAACAGTCAAAGTTGGCAACTTTGACGAGCGGAATTTTCACGTTTTCTAAACGGGACAACTACACAGATGCTGTTTGCGTGAAACTAATTTCGGAACGACGCACGCTCGCTCGCATCAAAAGAGTGGTGCGCAACTCAAAGTTCTTGGCTTGTAACTGGTTCGTGGATCGCGGCCATGCTGGGAGTTTACAGGAGGAAGTCAACCGAAGACATTTACGACACCTCCGCAGAAGCACTTCCTTTTCATCTGCAACGCATTGCCGAAGACGAACTCGGCGAATCTGCTACCAGGAGGAAAGAGTCACTGGAAAAACTTATGAAACTTTTGTCAGGTGAGCCACTCGAATAACGACAATTTTTTTCTTTTCCTTGGTCTTGGCATGTCATTATAAACCTTAATTTTGAAGTATTCTGATAGCACATTCGATGTTATGGGCTGTCACCGAATGAACAGGCGCTCTCAAAAATTTCGTAACACAGCCATTACCAGAACAACTTGACTGGTGGTCAGTTCAAGCAGGCAGCCAAAGTGCAAGGGGCCTGCTTTGCACTTCTGCGCGCAAACTCTACAACGCACTTGTCGATTTCCAACTGTACATCTAGCAAGAATGCTAGCATTCTTTATTTGCTTCCGACGTGCCAGAAAATTCAGTGCGTAGCTTACAGCTGTGTGCTTGTGAGTATGGGAGGGACAATAGAGGAGCAAAATTGAAGAATAATATATCAAGTGAGTTGTCTTATAGGTGCGCACGAAACAAAACTGCATCAAGTTACTCAAGCTAGCAACAAATGCATTAAGTGGCGCTTATGTCTCAAATATAGGTATATTATAGAGCAGAGATAATCATACTGCCAACCAAGATCCGTATAACTCGTGCCATGGTCTTTCCACTTGTGATGTAGGGATGCGAGAGTTGGACTGTGAAGAAGGCTGACCGCCGAAGACTTGAAGCGTTTGAATTGTGGTGCTGACAGAGACCATTGAGAGTTCCTTGGACTGCCAGAAGATCACATCAGTCGATATTGCCGACCATGAACCCTGACTGCTCATTGGAGGGTCAAATTCTAAAATTAAAGCTCCAGCTGGTCATCTGATGAGAAGAGAGGAGTCGCTGGAGAAAGCTTTGATGTTGGTAAAGGTTGAGGGTTACCGGAGAAGGGGTAGGTAGCGAGCGCGATGGTTAGATGGCATCTTCGAGGCCCTTCAGATGAAGTTATGGGATGTTAGGAAGATAGTGAGAGAACGGAAAGCGTGGTGTGGTATGGTATGGTCCATAGGGTCACGAAGACTCGGACATGACTGAACGACTGAACTTAACTGATAGGTATCATTACGAAGCCGCAGCGTCAATGGCTTCCCTGAGCATGCGGCTCCCTTTGCGAATCCTCATTCGTGTACATCCACTTTGTTACGCGCTTGATAAATTATTCGTTAATTTCGTTTCTCTAATTTTCCTCCCACAGTCACAAGCACACAGCGTAAGCTACAAGCGTATGGAAAAAAGCACGTCATAGTTGATGGTAATAAGGTGCCTTAAGTTGAACTGTGGTACAGTAAGGGGGAATTACTTTATTACTGTGTGAAATAAAAATAGTCAGCTGCTTTGCTTACACAGCATGTAGTTGGACTTAAGAGTCCTCCGTAACCTTTGTCAAGATTTATAACGCCTATAGAGCTGTTTTTCCTGTGAATAAGAATCCCAGTTAAAAGCTAGCAGTCTTCACGTTTGTCATCTTCGCATAGTCCCCGATTTTTTTTTTTCGTGGTGTAAAAATTTAGAACCTGTATGAAAACGCCCAGTTTTCGGTTCTCGTTTTCCCACTGGGCATGTTTGATTTTTTTGTGCCGGACTACCTGCTGATAAGTCCCGGCTTCTGCTATAACAGGAAGCAACGTGCCTGTTATAGTGCGGAATTTGCAAAGGCTGCTTGCAGGTTCACTTTCTATTATCATACCTGTTCGCCACCGTTTGGTATAGACTCTAGCACATGATGCAACTCACCGGTCACAAAGACGCAGTTCTCTCACAATCACACTGCACCCACGTTTATCTGCTGACGAGCGAGTAATACTAAATATATAAAAGAAAGAGGCACGGTTGGATCTATGTTTTTCGTGAAGGGAGCACGATAGGTCAGAATGCGAAATATTTGACAGAGCCCTTTTTTCGCGCGGGTCGCTTGCGTTTACCACTCATAAAAGCATTGACACTAAGAGGTAGCTGCTACAGCATATGAGCGGTTCGATTGCGATGCTGGCATGCGCGCTGAAACATTGCTGAACAGGTGAACTTCTGGACAGCACGCGCTAACTATCCTTGCTCACTACTCTCAATGGGGCCATGTGCAGTGTGTTTCAATGAAGAAAGTGAGGATGATATAATCAAAAGCGCTACAGCGGCTTAGTGACCAGCTACGGAGCTCGTATCAAAGTTCAAAGGACGATATCGTTTGCAGGAACACGGAAAGTAACAAGAATGCGCATGGAGTGTAACTCAATAAGGCCTCCAGCGTGTGCGTTGCTCTGCCGGAGGCTATACTTTCGGGAAGGACCGGAATACGAGAAGTAGCGGCCTTGGACAAATGTTCTTTTATCCCCATCCTCCTTTATTTAGCTTTCATACCGTATTTCTGTAATATACACCATGTTTCATTGTAAATAATCGAATTTAAGAAAGAGCGAGGTGTGATCAGTGTGCTTAATGCAATAAGGGTGTTCTACAGCACACTAGTACAAACGCCGCCAGTAACACTCCTAGGAGAGGATGACAAGAGACTAGTCCGGGACCCCCGCTAACACGTCCATTTTCCTCCTCCAAAGCGGGAAAAAGGGGGCAATGAAGATATTTGGGGGATGTAGGGAGCTGATAATGGTGGCGTTGAAAAATAATTATGTATGTATGTATGTATGTATGTATGTATGTATGTATGTATGTATGTATGTATGTATGTATGTATGTATGTATGTATGTATGTATGTATGTATGTATGTATGTATGTATGTATGTATGTATGTATGTATGTATGTATGTATGTATGTATGTATGTATGTATGTATGTATGTATGTATGTATGTATGTATGTATGTATGTATGTATGTATGTATGTATGTATGTATGTATGTATGTATGTATGTATGTATGTATGTATGTATGTATGTATGTATGTATGTATGTATGTATGTATGTATGTATGTGTAACTTTATTAAGGAGCCGGCAAACGACGGGTTAAAGCGTCGTGACGATGGCCAAGCGTCGACCCGTGGTTATGCTCTACTCTGCGCTACCTCATTTGGCCCATTTCTGGTGGGTTGTGAAGCTTATGCTTTTCGAGCGCACCCCGGACCTGTTAGACGGCCCATAGTTGAATTGTCCTGTCTGTACTTTTCACAGCACTTTGAAGTTCCGGCGGGTATGTTTTGGATGCAGCTTCGGTCGGGAACCTGGCACAGTCCCACATGATGTGCCATTGGCCCGCCGGACCTATTTTTCATTTCATATTTTTTTCCTGATGCGTTGTTTAGATGGGGCCCCCATAAATCTCCTTTCATAATGTCATGGGAAGACTGGGTGACGAGAAAAAGTGAAAAATTTCTCCAATCGGTAAACAAATAAAGATCGCCTCTCAATAACGTACAAGACCTTCTTAGCTATCGGAGAATTCGTTTATTATTATTTCATCAAGGTCTCGACAATATCCAAGCGAAATCACGTTAGGCGGAAGTCCCGTCTTCTTAACCTGGTTTTTCTACATTCACAAATGTCCATTGGAGTTTCATTATTTTTGCTTTCATGTATCAAGGTTAGAATAATGAGCCCCATTTCTCTGCTCTCGAAGATGAGGCCTGGGATGCATCCTCCTCGCTCCCCAGATTGACATAGCGCAACGGATAGACGTAGCTTCTGGGCTACGCCTGAAAAAAAAAAGACGAATGCGGGACCCATGTCAGCCAGTAGTCCGGGACTAAAAAGCGAATATGGCCACTGTGTCAGGGTGTATGCAAAAAGTGGGTATATGTGAATACGGCTCCAATCTGCCAATGTTGTCGAGGTTATAAATAAAGGGGATTCTTCCTGCCGCAGTAAACCGACACCTGGACGAATTATTCTTACCATTTCAGCGTCTCACTCATCGTCGCGGAGGGTAAAATACCGAGTGTATATTTTATTACTTCCGATGAGCAGTGAACTAGTGTGAAAAGTCACTTCGTGCCAGAGAGCAGTCAGTGCATAGCAATGGTGATACAACAGGCGTTAACTTGAAGGGTAATGCATTATACCAACTTCTCATGTCCCAACAATAAGAACATCCTGCCAGTCCTGTCGCCGGTACAGGTTCTCGACAGGTGAGTCTCGTGTCGCTTATTAGCTATACCAAAGGTACCTCGTTTGTCTGCTCAGTGTACTAGACATGAGTCCTGCAGGGACGAGGCAGTGCACATTGCGTTTGGTATCTGCACCTAATTGAATGCCTACTCTCGTTAACTGCCATATTTCGGGTGTACCAAGAGTCTGAAATACATGAGGAGTCCTCGGGTGACAATATTCCTATGTTGGTCATAGAACAGTGAACACAGTGAACACAGTGAACACAGCAAACATATTTCTTCTGAAATGCCTCTATGTACAAAGCAGTAACATAATCGGTTTTTTGCCAGTGATATTGAGAGTTAAAAAGACAAACATTGGCCACCTAAGTGAAGAAAGAATTTGTGCTGGTTCTGAAGTTTCTAGTCGCTTTTTTAATATGATCAGTGACTTTCAAATTGTCAATTCAGGTCAGGTATACTGAATAATACAGAATTGAACGGCAGCTGCGGTCAGGAGCAATCAAGTTATTTGGTGTTTACTTGGCTGTTTAGGTTTTTAGTTTTATTGTCACCGCAATCGTAACATAGCACAGGATTGGAAATAAGGTGTCTAGGTAACGTCGAATTCCATAAAAGTAATCATACCTCTTGTCTGTGTGAAGAGCACTGAATTCAGTTATAATACTTCGCACAAATAAACGCGAGCCTTGCCCTCATATTCAGCGCGAAGCCATACTCAGTGTTAACCCTAATGGTTGTAAACCAACATTACATGCAGAGGAGTCGGAACTAAACCCAAGGAAAGACACGGAATTCCTGCTTCGTTTCCTGCGAGTGCGGAAGTACAACGTAGAAGCCGCCTTGCAGACCATCCGAAACTACTACTACAACCGCTGTGCCTGCGAATCGGTGTATCGTGAATTTGTACCGTCTACGGTGCCCCATGAAGCACGCAGACTGGTCATGGTGATGCCTGGAAAAGATGTGCATAGTCGCCCAATCCTGTTGGTGAATGTAGGCAAGTGGTCGGTTTTTACACTTCGTGGGGTGAATTTCACGTCATGCGTAAGGAAAGGCGTAACATTCTTTATGTGTAAAACTTGCTTGGTCGATGGTCTGTTATGCACGTGTACAACTTCTGTACGCACTACTTAGCCTATCCATGTGCCGTACTCGTTTTGACACATATCTGTTGTCAGATGCCTTCGCTAGCAGGGCCTCATGCGAAATTTTCGAGGAATATCAATTTTCCTGGCTACTCACCCTGGTGCAAATGCAGAAGCAGTTTAGAAACGGAGGAAGTAAAATAAGTAGCGATGATAATGGTTTTGGAGCTACGCTTGGTATCATTCGCCCATGCTAATGTCATGGGGTGACCCAGTACATACGCTACTGCGCTCAGATGCAAGCCCGAGCCATTATGCTGGACAGCAACACCCGTCAATGTCGGACTATAAGTTATATATATATATATATATATATATATATATATATATATATATATATATATATATATATATATATATATATATGACGGCAAGGTCGTGAAGGCAAGGCAAGGTATGCCGTGTCAGCGTTTAATCTGATGGAGAAAAACCCAAGCGCGCGCCGGAGCCGGCGCCGCGGGACGATGATGATGGTATGTACAAGAGGAAGAAGATCATGGTATGTACAAATGAAAGAAGATCCGTGGAGGGCTCACAATATATATATATATATATATATATATATATATATATATATATATATATATATATATATATATATATATATATATATGAAGGAAAGAAGCCAACAGTCGGCGAGGCCACGGAAAGCGTTGGGGATGGTACTTTATGTCTTTTTTTTTTAATGTTTACTTGGATAATCACAGAAATTAGTAATGTAATCTGTTAGGGGAAGATAATTAAACACAAAGTAGAAGAAAAAACAACGTGCCGATGGTGGGAACCGAACCCACGACCTCCGAATAACGCGTCCGGTGCTCTACCAACTGAGCTACACCGGCCGCTGTCCCCCCTGCTACTTGCTTGGGTATTTATGTTGTCTGTATACGAACCTTGAGAGTGTTCACCAGCGCCACCCTCAACCATAGCGGCGGACGTAGAACGTCCTTTGTTACCGCCAGCGTCACGTAGAACGTGATCAAGAGCGAGGGCGAAAGCTGTGCTAGAACCCTCTTACGCTACCTATGGCTTCAAGACTGCCAGAACCGAGACCCCCGTAAGCTACAAGCAGATCAATTAAAGGGAAATGAGGGTGCTCGTTATAATACATGAAGGAAAGAAGCCAACAGTCGGCGAGGCCACGGAAAGCGTTGGGGGTGGTACTTTATGTCTTTTTTTTAATGTTTACCTGGATAATCACATAAATTAGTGATGTAATCTGTTAGGGGAAGATAATTAAACACAAAGTAGAAGAAAAAACAACGTGCCGATGGTGGGAACCGAACCCACGACCTCCGAATAACGCGTCCGGTGCTCTACCAACTGAGCTACATCGGCCGCTGTCCCCCCTGCTACTTGCTTGGGTATTTATGTTGTCTGTATACGAACCTTGAGAGTGTTCACCAGCGCCACCCTCAACCATAGCGGCGGACGTAGAACGTCCTTTGTTACCGCCAGCGTCACGTAGAACGTGATCAAGAGCGGGGGCGAAAGCTGTGCTAGAACCCTCTTACGCTACCTATGGCTTCAAGACTGCCAGAACCGAGACCCCCGTAAGCTACAAGCAGATCAATTAAAGGGAAATGAGGGTGCTCGTTATAATACATGAAGGAAAGAAGCCAACAGTCGGCGAGGCCACGGAAAGCGTTGGAGATGGTACTTTATGTCTTTTTTTTATTGTTTACTTGGATAATCACAGAAATTAGTAATGTAATCTGTTAGGGGAAGATAATTAAACACAAAGTAAAAAAGAACAACGTGCCGATGGTGGGAACCGAACCCACGACCTCCGAATAACGCGTCCGGTGCTCTACCAACTAAGCTACATCGGCCGCTGTCCCCCCTGCTTCTTGCTTGGGTATTTATGTTGTCTGTATACGAACCTTGAGAGTGTTCACCAGTGCCACCCTCAACCATAGCGGCGGACGTAGAACGTCCTTTTTTACCGCCAGCGTCACGTAGAACGTGATCAAGAGCGAGGGCGAAAGCTGTGCTAGAAGCCTCTTACGCTACCTATGGCTTCAAGACTGTCAGAACCGAGACCCCCGTAAGCTACAAGCAGATCAATTAAAGGGAAATGAGGGTGCTCGTTATAATACATGAAGGAAAGAAGCCAACAGTCGGCGAGGCCACGGAAAGCGTTGGGGATGGTACTTTATGTCTTTTTTTTATTGTTTACTTGGATAATCACAGAAATTAGTAATGTAATCTGTTAGGGGAAGATAATTAAACACAAAGTAAAGAAAAAACAACGTGCCGATGGTGGGAACCGAACCCACGACCTCCGAATAACGCGTCCGGTGCTCTACCAACTGAGCTACATCGGCCGCTGTCCCCCCTGCTACTTGCTTGGGTATTTATGTTGTCTGTATACGAACCTTGAGAGTGTTCACCAGTGCCACCCTCAACCATAGCGGCGGACGTAGAACGTCCTTTGTTACCGCCAGCGTCACGTAGAACGTGATCAAGAGCGAGGGCGAAAGCTGTGCTAGAAGCCTCTTACGCTACCTATGGCTTCAAGACTGTCAGAACCGAGACCCGGCCCCGTAAGCTACAAGCAGATCAATTAAAGGGAAATGAGGGTGCTCGTTATAATACATGAAGGAAAGAAGCCAACAGTCGGCGAGGCCACGGAAAGCGTTGGGGATGGTACTTTGTCTTTTTTTTTAATGTTTACTTAGATAATCACAGAAATTGTAATGTAATCTGTTAAGGGAAGATAATTAAACACAAAGTAGAAGAAAAAACAACGTGCCGATGGTGGGAACCGAACCCACGACCTCCGAATAACGCGTCCGGTGCTCTACCAACTGAGCTACATCGGCCGCTGTCCCCCCTGCTACTTGCTTGGGTATTTATGTTGTCTGTATACGAACCTTGAGAGTGTTCATATATATAACTTATAGTCCGACATTGACGGGTGTTGCTGTCCAGCATAATGGCTCGGGCGATATATATATATTGTCACGTAGTGGTGACGAGGTCGACGACACAATTGAAGGGTCGATGATTGCACTAAAGAAACTGTTTATTTGGGCTGATTTGCGCCCGCAAAAGAACTAAGCAACTCGGCGGCGGCGATAGAAACAAACGTGCTCGTCGATCGTCGAACAAAGAATGCCCGTCGCACTCGGCAACGCTCAATTTAAAGGCTGCACAGAACAATCTGGATAACGTCGCAAACAGCTACCAGCAAGGGCTGGAACATTGTGGAAAGACACCCGAGTGGCCGGAACCTTCGAGACAGATCTCGGTGCGTCTTGTGCTACAACAAAACTGATAAAGGTGTGACTCGCGACATCGAGCATTAACAAACAAAGATTACGGAACCGATACGCGGTCCAGAATCAGAGTGATAAGCCTGTATGCCGGCGGCCGCCAAAAACAACAAATACTGTTTTGAAGGTTTCGCGGCATTACTCCCCCCTTAAAAAACATCGCCTTGATGTTCCAAAACAAAGCAACTTAAACATAAACACTGCGAAGTTTAAACACCACAGATTGTTTAACGTGCGTAATAAGGCTTCAGTCGTACAACATGTACAATTTCTGGGCGTGCGCGTCGCCGTTGTGATGCTGAAGTTCCGTCGGGAATAACTTCATAGTCCAGTGGTCCGACGCGGCGAATGATTTTGTACGGCCCAAAATATCGACGCAACAACTTTTCACTAAGTCCACGACGGCGAATTGGTGTCCAAACCCACACTTGGTCCCCTGGATTGTACTCTGCGTGGCGTCGTCGTAAGTTGTATCGTCGGCTGTCGGTGCGCTGTTGGTCTTTAATACGCAGCCGTGCGAGTCGTCGAGCTTCCTCTGCACGCTGCAGGTAGGCGGCGACGTCGAGGTTGTCCTCGTTGGTAACGTGCGGTAGCATTGCGTCGAGCGTCGTCGTGGGCTCCCTACCGTACACAAGCTTGAACGGGGTCGCTCTGGTCGTCTCCTGGATTGCCGTGTTATACGCGAAGATCACGTACGGCAAGATGGCGTCCCAGGTCTTGTGTTCAGCGTCGACGTACATAGCGATCATGTCCGCGATCGTTTTGTTCAGGCGCTCCGTAAGGCCATTGGTCTGGGGATGGTACGCAGTTGTTCGTCGATGGCTTGTGTGACTGTATTCCAGGATGGCTTGCGTCAACTCTGCCGTAAACGCCGTTCCCCGGTCCGTGATGAGCACTTCTGGGGCGCCGTGTCGCAAGAGGATTTGTTCGACAAAAAATTTGGCGACTTCTGCCGCGGTACCATTGGGCAGTGCTTTTGCTTCGGCGTAACGGGTAAGGTAGTCAGTGCCACGATGATCCACTTGTTACCCATAGACGAAGATGGAAAGGGGCCAAGGAGATCCATCCCAATTTGTTGAAAGGGCATGATTGGGGGCGGAATCGGGTTTAGTAGTCCTGCTGGTCTGATCGGCGGCGTCTTGCGTCGTTGGCACTCACGACACGTCTTCACGTAGTCGGCAACTTCGGCAGGCAGTCGCGGCCAGTTGTACTTCTCCTGGATTCGATGCAACGTGCGCGCAAATCCCAGGTGGCCTGCTGTGGGCTCATCGTGTAACGCCTGCAGAATCTCTTGCCGGAGGGTTTTGGGCACTACGAGAAGCTGCGCGGTCTTGTTGGGTGTGAAGTTCTTCTTCACGAGGAGGCCATTGCTTAACGTGAAGGATGATAAATGTCGCCTGAACACACCAGGAGGGGAAGCGGTCTTTCCTTCCAAGTAATCGGCTAGCGCTTTCAGCTCAGGGTCTGATCGCTGTTGTTCTGCGAAACTGCTGGCGCTTACCGGTCCCAAAAAGGCGTCGTCGTCATCGTCCTTCGGGGCAGCATCGACGGGAGCGCGGGATAAGCAGTCTGCGTCGGAATGCTTTCGGCCCGACTTATAGACTACAGTCATGTCAAATTCTTGAAGTCGTAGGCTCCATCTGGCAAGGCGGCCGGAAGGATCTTTCAAATTAGCCAGCCAGCAGAGCGCGTGATGGTCGCTTACCACCTTGAATGGTCGGCCGTATAGGTATGGACGAAACTTAGAAGTGGCCCAGATGATTGCAAGGCACTCCTTCTCGGTCGTCGAGTAATTGACTTCGGCTTTTGTGAGTGACCTGCTAGCGTTGGCGATTACTTTCTCCTGTCCGGCACTCTTCTGG
The DNA here is from genome assembly GCF_055883805.1 of Amblyomma maculatum. Classification (NCBI taxonomy): domain Eukaryota; kingdom Metazoa; phylum Arthropoda; class Arachnida; order Ixodida; family Ixodidae; genus Amblyomma; species Amblyomma maculatum. The sequence goes on along the minus strand of NC_139349.1, from coordinate 34,763,205 downwards.
ACGAGAACGGCTCCTAGGCCCACACCGCTCGCGTCGGTGTGAATTTCAGTCTCGGCGTTTTCATCAAAGTGGCCAAGTACGGGAGGGCATTGCAGGCGGCGCTTGAGTTCGTCGAAGGCTTCTCCTTGCGGTGCTTCCCATTTAAAAGGTACATCAGCCTTTGTAAGCTGCGTCAATGGTTCGGCGATCCGCGAAAAGTTTCTGACAAATCGTCGATAATAAGCGCACAGCCCAAGGAATCGGCGCACAGCTTTCTTGTCGGCAGGCGGTGGGAATTGTGCGATTGCAGCTGTTTTCTCCGGGTCTGGGCGAATACCGTCCTTGCTAACGATGTGACCTAGGAACCGGAGCTCTTCGTAGGCGAAGTGACACTTCTCTGCTTTTAGCGTTAGTCCCGAGGACTTGATGGCTTCCAACACTGTCTGTAGCCGTTTTAGGTGGTCTTCAAAGTTTGACGAGAAGACAACAACGTCGTCCAAATATACCAAACAAATTTGCCACTTCAACCCTGCCAGGACTGTGTCCATTACTCGTTGAAACATGGCTGGTGCGGAGCAGAGGCCAAATGGCATCACCTTGAACTCATAAAGGCCGTCCGGTGTGATGAATGCGGTCTTCTCGCGATCTCTTTCGTCGACCTCAATTTGCCAATATCCGCTCTTCAGGTCCATCGATGAGAAGTACCTTGCATTGCAGAGTCGGTCGAGAGTGTCGTCGATGCGGGGAAGCGGGTAGACATCCTTCTTCGTTATGCTATTCAAGCGGCGGTAATCAACGCAGAAGCGAAGTGTGCTGTCTTTCTTCTTGACCAAAACGACTGGTGCCGCCCAGGGGCTGTTCGAGGGCTGGATTACGTCATCACGCAGCATTTCCTCAACTTGATCGGGAATGGCCTGGCGTTCTCGCGGCGATACACGATAAGGGCTTTGGCGCAGTGGTCGGGCGTGTTGGTCCGTTATAATGCGGTGCTTGGCCAGTGGTGTTTGTCGTACCTTCGATGATGACGAGAAGCACTCCCCGTAGCTTCGAAGAAGACTGAGAATCTGGTCTTTCCTGCTGTGGGTCAATGCCGGGTTGATGTCAAATTTGGGCTGACGGAATTGGTCCGGTGCGTCTTCAAGCGTTTGGTCGTGGAGGGCGAATACATCTTTGAGATCGGCTAATTCGTCGAAAAAAGCGATCGTCGTGCCCTTGTTGAGATGCCGGTATTCTTCGGTGAAGTTTGTTACCAGCACCTGAGCTTGACCTCTCCGGAATTTCGCGATGCCTCTTGCGATGCCGACACCTCGTTCTAAGAGCAATTGGATATTTCTTTCGACGATGCCTTCAGTGGTTTCGATGTTTGCGCTACCTACGCAGACTGCGATGCTTGATCGGGGCGGGACGGTCAATTCTTCATCGAGGACGTTTAGAGCGATGTGTTGCATCAACGTCGTCGTAGCAGGAATGGCTTTGTCTGCAGAGAGCCTGATGAGCTTGGATCGCAAGTCGATGATAGCCCTATGTTCATTTAGGAAGTCCATGCCTAAAATCACGTCGCGGGAGCACTGCTGCAAGACCACAAAGCTGGTGGGGTAAGTACGCCCATTTACGGTTATTCTTGCAATGCATCGTCCCGATGGAGTAATCAGATTGCCACCTGCGGTGCGAATCAGCGGGCCATCCCAAGCGGTGGTAACTTTTCTGAGCTGAGAGGCTAGCGGTCCACTAATGACTGAATAGTCAGCTCCGGTGTCTACTAGGGCAGTGACTCCTGCGACCGTCGATATCAACTTCAAGGTCACTTGTTCGCGTCCTCGCATTGCACGTGGGCCTTAGTGTCCGATCTCGGCTCCGTCGTTTCTTCAGGTCATGGCCGGGGCATACCGTAGTTACTGCTCTGGGAGGTGCCTGCTTGCAGTATGGTCGTGATGTCATCGATGACGTCGTGTGGAGCGGCGATGAAATGGTTGCGTCGTCGTTAGTAGTCGTCGGCGGCGGAAGATCTACCGTCTTTTCGCCGTTGAGCAACCTCACCTCCAAAGGTTGCTGCCTTTAGTTTCCCCTACGGGGGCTAGGAGACCGTCCTTGCACGTAACTGCGGCCCGGCGACGCAAATCGGGCATTGTACGGCGATGGTGATCGTGATAGACGCCTTGGCGACGAGTGCTCTCCGCTGCGCAGGAAGTCGTTCATTTCCTGTGGTCGCTCGCCAGGACGGGGTCGTGGGGCGTCGACAGCGAAACCACGGAGGCCGATCCGCCTGTGCGGGCAGTGACGGAGGATGTGTCCTGCCTCACCACAATGGAAGCAGAGCGGTCGGTTGTTTTCTGTCCTCCAGGCGTCGCACTTTCTGGGGCTTGGGGGTCGTTGGTAGGCTTGGCGGGCGGGGGCCAAGGGGCGGCTTTCGGGAACAGGACGGTTGCGGCGAGGGCTCGGAAAGTCATCACGTCGGGGCGGAGGGCGACGTAATATACCAGCGTAGTTCATCGCTGTTGCCTCGTGTGCTGGAACAGTCGCAGCCGTCGCTTGAGGAACGCCCAGCGCCTGCTGGACTTCTTCACGGATGACGTCCGCGAGCGTCGCCACTACGGTTGTTGCGATGATGGCATCAGTCGGTGGAGCTCTTCTCGCACGATCTCTCGGATGAGGTCCCGAAGGTTCTCTCCGCTTGTGGATGCGTTGGGGTAGTGGTTTGAGCAGTCCGGCTGAAGCGGTCACTCGTAGTGGCGCATCCGGGTGGCCAACGTCTTCTCGATAGTAGATGCCTCCGTTTCAAATTCCGCCACGGTTTTTGGGGATTTCGGACAAGGCTTGAAAAAAGCGATTCTTTGATGCCTCGCATTAAAAATTTGACCCTCTCTCCTTCGGTCATATTAGGGTCGGCGCGGCGAAAGAGGCGCTTCATCTCCTCAACGTATGCCAGGACAGGCTCGTCAGTAAGTTGGAGTCTTGACTGAAGGAGGGCCTTGGCTCTTTCCTTTCGGACGACGCTTGAAAAGGCAGTAAGAAACGCTTCCTTGAAAGTCTCCCAATCATTCATAGTTGCTTCATGATTTTCGAACCAAACTCGGGCATGTCCTTGCAGAACAAAGTAAACTTGCCTAAGTTTCGCGGCGTCGTTCCAGCCGTTGAAATCTGCCACACGGTCGAAAAGGTCCATCCAATCTCCTGCATCTTCATCCGGTAGTCCATGGAAGCAGGGGGGCTCACGGCGTTGGACGAAAACAACCGGTGCTGTAGGCTGGGCCATTATCAGCGTCGATGTCTTCCGAGATCGAATGGGGTCAGACAGCAGACCGTGTTCGGGTTGTAGGCCTTGAAGTCGGCGGCTGGCTCGGTGACCTGTAGGCTGGTCTTCCAGGGCGGCAGGAACACGGCTTGGGTCTTTGCTCGAAGGATCAAAGGCAGCACCTCCACCAGATGTCACGTAGTGGTGACGAGGTCGACGACACAATTGAAGGGTCGATGATTGCACGAAAGAAACTGTTTATTTGGGCTGACTTGCGCCCGCAAAAGAACAAGCAACGCGGCGGCGGCGATAGAAACAAACGTGCTCGTCGATCGTCGAACAAAGAATGCCCGTCACACTCGGCAACGCTCAATTTAAAGGCTGCACAGAACAATCTAGATAACGTCGCAAACAGCTACCAGCACGGGCTGGAACATTGTGGAAAGACACCCGAGTGGCCGGAACCTTCGAGACAGATCTCGGTGCATCTTGTGCTACAACAAAACTGATAAAGGTGTGACTCGTGACATTGAGCATTAACAAACAAAGATTACGGAACCGATACGCGGTCCAGAATCAGAGTGATAAGCCTGTATGCCGGCGGCCGCCAAAAACAACAAATACTGTTTTGAAGGTTTCGTGGCAATATATATATATATATATATATATATATATATATATATATATATATATATATATATATATATATATATATATAGGTTTAATGAATTCATTTGCGTCGCGGGCCTCCATCTCTCACCTAGTGAGTGGAATAACTTCGCTTGTGGCGTTGTCGCCATTATATTACTTGTAGACTGCCCAGCATTACTTTCTCCGTCTACGGGTTCTTTCTGCTGCGTTGCTTTAATTGCCCCACCGCAGTGAAGACGTGCTTTGCTATTCAAACCTGTTATAGCAACTTCCGTCATCTACCGCTTCCACTGGTACATTCGCTCAGAGAGATGATTGTACATTTCAGCGGTGTTGCTCAGCTGGGGTCGATTCAGCGTTAGGTCACCTTGAGTTTACAAGCGGGTAGATTATCGCTTTTTATAGAAGGAATAATGCATATGAAAATGACGATGAACATTACCTTTTCTTTTGCCTTATTTCATACCAGGATGTCATAGAAGTGCTCAGATACACTGGTGTTGATCGCACAAGACTCGTAATGTTCGCTGAATATGTACTAGGAGAAGAAACTGAGCAGCCAAAAATCGTTTCGCGCGTGCACGAAGAACAACCCGCGTCTCGAGGCTCAAGAGCCTGGCAACCCTGGGAAATGCAAGACTTCTGAAGCCAACGGCAATTAAAGAATACAAAGGTTTTAAGAAAACATCGCAAATAGTCTACTACCTATAGATCCGCAAGACGTTTTGCATGCGTGACGTCGCGCAACTGGAATATGGGCCTTCTGTGGGCGAGGCGGGAAGGCCCCTTTATTCTATGGCGTATGATAGGCCCGTACAGACTCGACCAGCGTGTGTGGGAAGGCTTGCGCTGTTCAGTCCTCTAGATACAGTCTAGAGAAGGGACCGGTCCATACGCACACGCGGACAACCTCAAGGACAAGCTGTCAAAGTTTTACGCTCAGTTTCGCTGTCACACAGAAAAAGCTTCAGAATTCGTCGCGGTATAGGAACTAAGACAATGAGTGTTTATTCGTTCCTGAAAGTAATAGCCCATCGTCTTGCTCGCGGCTTCTAAGTTCAATTCGGACTAACCACTGGAGTGCCACAATAAAAGTAATCAGCAGATTTTTGATAATTAACTGAGTAAGTAGAAGAGTTTTGATGCATACTGTGTCCGTCGTGGCGAGACAGTTCTTGTATATATGTCTTCCCACTTTGAACTCGCTATTTCCAGAAATGGTTGAAACTGTTCGCTGATGGATGGAGGGGGAAACTGTTTCGTCAAACACGTCTAGGCGGCTCCGTGCTATAGATTGCCATCGACCTTCAACTGACGGCGATGTTCGCTGAAACACACGATGTGTGTGTACTGCGTGCGTGTTCGTGTGTGCGTATACATCTGCGAAGGCGCGTGTGTGTGCGTGCGTGCGTGTGAATGTTCGTGTGCGTGTGTAGTCCTCTGCAAAGACAGGCAAGTTTTATGGTAAACTGAAGCGTAAGACGGATCCAACCCAATCGATTTGACGAATACCTTACTAAACATTGTTTAAATAGAAGAAAGCTCCCTCATGACCTGCCAGGACGTTTTCAGATATTGCTCCCATGAACGTGAATACCCACGAAGAAGCGGAAATCAACAAAACCATATAAATTGAATAGGCCAGAGGGGGGACGCTTTCGCATAGTGTACATGGCTAATGTTGCATTGGTCACCTTACTATATTGGCGGATTTGGCAAGTTGGTGCTTTTGGGAGGAAGACGTGGTACGGCTTCGGCAATGTCACTCCATATGCAAGGCGTATAGCACTAATTTCTTTGGATGACAAACGTGTCCCCCAGCTACCTTTAGATGAGAAATAAACAGCGCAAGGCCCCGAAAGCCACTGCCAGGTATCCACGTCGCATATTTAACTCAATATTTATTTCGTCATTCTCGCATAAGCATGAAAAATATTTACTAATAAAAAGAAGCGTAAAACTATGAACCTTCCTGTTAATATTTTTTTCTCTTTTAGGTGCATGGTCGGCGAAGCAGCTATCACATGAGGTATATCAAAAAGCTTGCATAATGTGCCTCGAATACATTACGTCAGACCCTGCAGCTCAAACTTTGGGCATGGTCCTCCTTCTGAACTGCAACAAGTTTGCGGTAGAAAGCGCTTTGTCCTTAAAACCAGGACTGGTTAAAAGAGGGTTGGAGTACCTTCAGGTAAGCAATACCCTTACATGGTAGAAAATGCGCAGTACAGTAAACGGAGCACGCTTTTCTGTTCAAATTAAAATCACTCCATCTGTACTAGAGAATAAAAAATAATATTTATCGAAGTCAAAGGGCACTAGCATCTACTACTGGTTCGCACACGTGACTGCCAGTTTCAATTATGCAAGGATCAAAAATGTTAAATGCAAATAGCGTTCTCCGTTACCTTTTGTTCACAGAACTAACTAAAGCAGAAGTTACTCCAAAACTCGCAACATTCAGTTTGGTATGGTAATAAAATACAGGACGTAAAAGCTCCAACAAATTGTGGCTTGCATGGCATTGAAATTTTTGAAAAGAGTATGTACTTCGAACGCAAATCAGAAGCTACAAACCAATATTATAAATTTGCGTTTTGTTGTCTATGAGCTTTAGCATATGATTTCATTTCTTTTTTTCTGCATCTTCAGAGCCAAAAGAGCTCTAAACAAATGTAATGGTTACAATGTTACATGACTCAATTGCTAACAGGAACATGTCGCGACAGTCGTAATAAGGTGTGGTGGGTTGCAAAACAGTGGTGGTTACAGAAAACGTTAATTCAAATGCCTTATTAGGAATGACAATAAGCTGTTCATAAATTTGGCCTTGCGAGAGTTGCTTACGAGGGTTGCATTGTTGAGATAGTTTTGGCTAATAAAACTCCTAAATTTGTTAGTATTCACTTCGGCATATACTGCGACAATGGGCTTAGCGCTTTCTGGCGTTCTTTAGTGTCGATGCCTATTTGTACGGAGTTACATTTTGAGCAGCTGAACAAACTGAGTTCGCAATTACCATATCCAGCTTATAAAACTGCTTCAGCCTATTTGACAGGCATTGCATCTTAGGAATAAACCAAGGTGCATCGGGTTTGTAGGGTTTTGTGCGGATAGCTATGTATTTTTTAGTTGAGTAGCAAACCTCTTCATGAACAAAGCCCAATTCGTTTCTACTGTACCACTTTAACGTCTTTCAGTAAAATTCCGACGAAGGAATCCGATTCCCCGTTAAAAGCACCACTGTCTTTGTAGGTATGAATAGCTGTTAATTTCTGGATTTGTTTCACTTGTGACAAGTTTAAGTGATGAGCGAGTAATTAGGGATCACTTGTTCATGGAGGTTAGCGATATGGAAACGAGGTCTGGCCATAAGCAGAGCGTGAGGTTGAGTATGTTAGCGAGAGGTCATGTTGTATTCGTCGGCTTCGTGCAGTGATGACTCAAATAAAATCAAATAATTTTAAGAACTTAACGAAGTAATGCGGAATGGGGAAGCGTCTTCGGGACAATAATAAACAAGGCTATATTTGGCACATTAGAGACTCCATGACAGATTGGAATATTTTTGTGAACGTGAAGAAGCGATGGTAGTTTTTTATATAGGCTGGGATCCTGTAAGAGGCACAATTAAAGTTTGCCCAGTTTGAAATGGCAAACTTCAAAGCTTCTTCTGAAAGGCTGTTAATGCATATTTAGTGGGACGTAAAATAATTTCATGTTGTGAGAAAGCGTCTCCCCTTTGTTGCAGAAACCCATCGCGGTGGTATTAACAGCAGTTGTTTGCAGCAAACATGGTACGAAATTTGTCCACACGACTAAACTTGGACGCCCGACCCAAGAATTTTGTTGAAGATTAGCACCTAGCTCTGTTGAAATGCTGAGGCGCTTGAAAGTCATACCTACCGTCTATGAGGGCATCGATCCTCTCATGCAAATGGCTAATTGTTTCATTCGTGCTAGCTAGATAGTGTAGGTTTATCGTGCTTGATCCTTCCACATAGGTCACAGAACACTTTATATAGTGTAGGTATGTGTTGTTATTTTGCGGTGCGTATAAGCAGACAGTACTGAAGGCCATGACTGCAGCCTGTAACAGCTCCAGCTTATGTAGCAACAAAAATTCGTTTAATGATAAAATAGGGTTATCGTACTTGGCCCTGTCACGTATTTCACAGAACATACTATATAGTATAGTTCCGTGTTATTATTTTGTAGCGCGTCAAAGCAAGCCCTATTGAAAAAGAGCATGGTTGCAGCCAATAACAGGTTCAGCATATGTAGCAGCGAAAAGGCGCTCAGAGATAAAGTAGGATTATCGTGCTTGGCCCTGACATAGGTTTCACAGAACAAACTATGTAGTAGTTATGTATGAAGAAGACCACCACTGCAGCCCATACAGCTTCAGCATATGTAGCAACAAAAAGGCGCTTACATTGCTATATTGTCACATTTATTAACTTTTGTGTTTCATTTTTCTTTCAAAGAAAATGTAATTTTACAGACTCGCTCGGCTGAAATCATAAATTTAAGAAACATATAGATACAATTCTGCAACGCAACGTTCCTTCATGCGCATTTTTTTCTCGCTGGTTTTCTTTTTCCACTGATTCCTCAGTGAGGTTTTCTATAGAGCCGTTCTCGAAACGAATGGCTGCAAAGACGGCGATGTCCAAGGTACCAAGTGCTAAGAGAGATTAAAATTTTTTTCTACAACAATAAATAATTTTCTATGTATTTGGTAATATGCATACCCTAGGAGCGGCGAAATAAGGAAGTAATCAGGGCTGTTGTATTTTCCGATTAGTTATTTACAACATGCCCACAGTCGAGTGCGCACAAAAGATTCCAAAGGAAGCAGTTAAGCGTTAACAATAATTTATCATGATTATTACTGGCACGTAGCAGTAATCATCTTAGAAAAATTAACGATTGCCAAAACCTGCTGTACTACAGCGCCTTACATAAGCAAATCCTGTGTGAGCTTCTACCTAGTACTTTCTTTTTTTAATCTTATAAAACCATAAAAGTGATGCAGCGAGAACTATCGAAACGTTCGAGTTAGAATTCAATGCTGGACAAAGAGTAAGGCAGGGCAAGTGTTATTTTTAGTTTTATTGAACTTCCATTTACAAGAAGTATTGTAGAGGGATGTCTTTTGTGCCTCTTAAGACTCGCAGGAAGACCGCTACTATTCATTTGTCTATGCTTTCGCAAAAAACGTGTTGCAACGAAGGTCTCAGATTTTTTTGTTGGCGTAGGATTAAATTGCCGTTGCATAAAAATCCCACCTTCATCATGTAAGGTTACAGGAAAACGGTGCCTTCTTTAAAAATAAAATTTCCACATTGATTCACGTAGTCATGATGTCACAAAGGTCAACAGATAACGAACTACAAATTACAGAGCTCTAAACCCGGAGTGAAATTCAAAAATGTCCCCTTATCCCCCGCAGAAATTTAGGTTTTACAATAATCTCCGAAATATGTTCGGTGATTGCCTATGAATGCAGTGAAAAATTAACTGGCGTAAACAAGCAAAGAAAGTGCCCCTTAGAAGTGGAGAGCTATCCTATTCCATTTTGAAAATTTTAAATGGATACATAATTTTTTCCTTCAGCACATGGAAACCAATTGGAAAGTGGTGATGTGTTGTGCATCATTCTAAACTTGCCAGTTTTCGCATAGAAAGCACCTCTTTTTGCAGCTCTTACAAATAGTGGATCACTATGATTATAATGCAAGAGATCGAGGATAAATTTAATATTTTTTTATCTAAACTCTAACTTCTTCAGGACTGCATGCCATCGAGAATGAAGGCATTCCACGTTGTGCATCAAGCGCATGCCTTCGACATATTCTACGCCATCATGAAGCCTTTCTTGAAGAACAAGCTGGCTAGACGGGTGAGCGATGATGTGCATGTTGCGCTCCATAATAACATGTGACGTGATGAAATATCATATCCGGACGACGAAAGAGAAGATAACAAATCAGTTTCAGCGCAGCATACGCTGACACATGCACGAGTATTTCATTTCTACAAAAATTCGATATTTGAATGGCGTCTTCGGGTGAATACCTTTGTAGACGCTATAGGTATACCGCTTTTATGCTTAACATTAGTTCAACTTTTAACAATTGCTTGAATGTTGCTGAAAATCTTCCTCGTTTCATGATTCCTTATACTTCCACTACGCCTTTTCGCAACTATGGGCAAGCACGATGGCACTGTGGACCAAGATTATAAATCAAATATTTTTTTATTTTCCCGTATGAGCTGACCGATTGCTAGAGCAATCTCCTGAGCAATTTAAGTGACTCTACAATTGTCACAGTGTGGCGTCACGCACCACGTGATGGAGCATAATAAATAAAACACTATAGAATAATAGCACACGGCGACGAATGCGACTCGAATTTACGGAGAAGCACGCAGCTCAGCTTACCTGACCGCAGTATTAGGCAACTAAACATATTCTCATGTTGCGCGAGTTAAATGGTCATTTTCTCTCTCTGTGCATTGCCTCTTCAACAACTTCCATTTGAGTGCAAGGAAGTCAAAAAGCAAGAACACGCAGGTTCACTTGCGCGTGCGAGCCAAAATCTGAGCACGTCACCAGCAACCACTTGGATACCTTTGCAAACTGCTTTACTTCGTTTTTTAAGAACAGAATAGTAATTGAGAGCAAAGCTTGAACTTTGCGCTCTCGGCCTAGATCCGGAGCCATCTACCATTTAAATACACATTTCGGCAGCAAATGCTAGACAGCTCGCGGGGACTCACGGGCTAAGCCGCTTGGCTTAGTTCTTATAATTGTTTTTTCTTCAGTAATTTGTGCTCTGCTCTACGTATAATATTTCAGAGGGGAAACTATGCATCTGGATCAAGCCTACGTATCTATCTATCTGGATCAAGCCTATCCACGTATCTTTTAATGGTTTAGGCCTGCTGGCAATTACGACAGTTAAATTTTCCGGTGGCGTTTGCTTCAGTTTCAAAATCAACAGTCCACTGGATGTTCTCAGTCGTTGTGCTAAACCTGAAAGCTTAATGCATGATCCAGGTGCAGTGAGCCTGAATAGTCACTTATATAAGGCAGTATCAATGAGATAAAAAAAATGACATTTACCAAAATATATGCCCAAATTACACGTCAAATAAGACCAAATTTACCTACCGCACATGCAGTGCCCACAATTTATTTCGGTTTTGTATTATGTAACATTCGCCAAGTCCACAGAGCTACTTTATTATACCAGTTGCCAAACTTTCCATATGGCGCCTATGTATCATAAAACGGCTGTTTTGATTGGTCAAAACTTATTTGCTTGCGGGTTATGCCAATGCCCGTGGTCAGTTAAGTAAGCTTTGCTTCATCTGCCAAATTTAAGATTGTTGATAAATACACAAGCACCTGGTAAATGAAATCAAAGAGATTCAATATTAGATGTAACCGCTACAGAGATAATTACGAGGCAATAAAAATAAGAAAACAAGCGATTTTCAGATGACAATGAACAACAGCAGATAGTTTTTTTTCGGCGCTTCTAGATGGCGCTACAATGCATACCCACCTGGAGTTTAACAACCGAAAAAAATTATATAAAAAGTGGCAACTTTTTGAAGTGGTGTTTGCCAAGTTTTATCATAAAAAGCTCTGGAAGGGATTCGCCTTTGTTTAGAAGCTTTTCGCTCTCAGTGCGTATTTAAAAATGAATACTTTTTTTTACGCATGCATCAAACTTCGTATTCTGAGTCTCTTACGCAGGCAATTATTGTCAGAAAAAGAGTTCTGCTAATTTGTTTTGTTTTCTTAAAGTTTCAGTTCCATGGACATGATTTGCAGAGCCTTCAGAAGGAAATCTCGCCGGAGAATTTACCGCCGGACTTGGGAGGCCACGCTCCGGCGCTTGATTACGACGGCTTCTGGAACGAAATGGACAAGCTGGAAAGTCGCTTCGAAGCGGAGAACCGCTACGGTTACTCCAACAAGTACCTCGGGGACTTTGCCACGAAAGAAGAGGTGGAAAAAGACTTGGACTTTTTCTGAAAAAAAAATAAAGCAAAGATGAAGAGAGCAACAAAGGCGGAACATAGGCGGCAGGCACCGCGGTCGCGGAATCCCTACCGTATTCGCCACCGATATTTTCATATATTTTAAAAAAAAGAAAAGTGATTTTCTTCTCTCCGTCGTTTTACGAGTTTGACGATGGCCTGCAACCAAGAATGGTTTTCCAGAGGATGCACTCTTTAAAAAGTAAAATGTTATTTCTATTCCAAGTGCCTCTTTTTCCTTTCGAAGGCGAATGAATTATTTGCGTGCGAAGGAAGTGCTTCATTTCCCCTGATTAACCTTCATAGAGCTTTATATATACGCACTGTTGCCAGCAACGTGAGCTAATGGCAGCAAGCAGTATAACATAAATTATATTACCGCTACACCTGAACAATTTAAAAAAAGACACTTTGTAATCTCCACTATACGCCGAAGCGAAGTTCCTCAAGCACCTGTAATGAAGCTTTCAGGCAGCTGACCGTATTCTTTGTACTTGCCTCGGGAAGTGACACTGGAACTTTTGTTTCCCAAAGAAGACCCTTTTAACTGTTTACATTCTTAAGTAACCTTTTTAATGGGAACCCATATAAACACCAGCTTCGCGAGAAAGTCTCCCTCTCTCTCTCTCCTTTTTTTTTGTTTTTTACGGTTGCAAAACATTGTTGGTCGCTCCAAATATGTGAAGTCATCGAAGCCACAGCGATACGCAACATCAGTGAACCCTACGTCCAATCAGTTCGCGGCCATGCCATCTGCCAGGTACAGCCTGCCAGCGCCATGCTGAATTTTCTTTGACAACATAAGCGCCGACGCCAGCGATAACGCCAGGTTTTCGGAGCCATATACCTTTAACGGTACATTTAACGCTATCGCGTTGAGGGCCCATGGACAGGTCTTGTAGCAGTAAAATGTAAGGCTAATTTTGCCAATAGTTGGAGCACGATAGAAATAATGTGTTACGAAATTGGACATTTTGCAAGCTTTGGGTCTAAACTACGTAAGCTACCTCAGCCACTGTGCTATAGATGTAAAATGGATGCTGAGATACTTAATAAATTCAAAATTTTTACAGGCGAGTATGTGCAACTCGTTCGGGCGAAAAGACGCCGCCGTCGTCCGGAACGGAATTGAGAGGAATATGGGCAAGAAAAAAATTCGCAGTTCAATAAAATAAATATTGTCGCCTTTGAGGATCGAATTCAGGCCGTCGGCACGACAGGCGTGTACGCAACTCACAAGCCATGAAGGGTCATCGTTTGATGAACACGGTATTTATTACACTGTATATATTATATACAGTACAATAAATACCATGTTCATAATAATATTATTTCCCCTTCCTTGATCCCTGCCTTGTCGTGGCGGAGGGGCTTGCGAAACTCGATGAAGTCGTGAGCTCTGCTGTGTAGGGCCACCCAAGATAGACAGGTCACGGCAGAGAGTTCTGACAAAATGTGATTCAGTGGAGAAAGTAATGGCAACGCACTCCAGTCTTTCCTGCCAAGAAAACCCTATGGCCAGTCACAATACCATTAATGATATGGCGCCGGAAGATGAGCCCCCCAGGTTGGAAGGCGTCCCATATTTTACTGGGGATGAACAAAGGGCGATTCCTAGTAGCTCCAGGACGAATGAAGCAGCTGGGCTAAAGCCAAAAGGAGGCTCAGTTGTGGATGTGTCGGGAAGCGACCGGAAAGTCCGATGTTGCAAGGAGATATATCACATAGCAACATGGATTGTAAGATCTATGACGCAAGATAAACTGGATGTCGTCAAGCAAGAAATGGACAGATTGAACATTTATATCTTGGGTATCAGCGAGCTCAAGTGGACCGGAATGGGAGAATTTAATTCCGGCGACCATTATGTCTTTTATTGTGGGCACGAATCCAGGAGAAGGAATGGGGTCGCTCTCATAGTAAACAGAACAATGGGCAAAGCAGTGCTAGGGTACAACCCCAAAAACGACCGAATGATTTCACTTCTGATCTAAGGTCACCCTTTCAACATAACAGTCAACATCCGTTTCTTATTAAGATTTTAACTGTAAACGTTATATTGGAATCATACTGTCCCGTGTTCAGTTATATTTCTTTATTGTATTTTCCTGTATTTCTGCCCTGTGTTTTAAGTACCACGCACTTGTTGAGCCTGGAATGGTTGTTTATTTTATGTACATTTCTATATTACTCTAATCAATGTCAGTTATTTGTTCTTTTATTTTTCTCTCTATCTATCGTTCTTTTTTTCTTTTTCTTTCGTGATGTGCTCAACAATTCCCTCACTGTGTATATAAGACATGCTACTCATTGATTTTTTCTTTCTGTGACACTTTTTGTCTCATTTTCATTTCATGTATTATTTATTTCTTCCTTGGTGTTCTATCTGTGTGTGGTAAAACTTATGTGTGCATTTTCATTTTTTTTCGTTATTTTTTATTTGTGCTGCAGCACGAAGACCACATGAATGTTCCTGCGCACATTACATACTGAGTGATTGATTGATCGACTGATTATAATTATTATATGTTGTGAGGCATGCTTTAGCTGCATATTATGCTTACATCAAAGTTTAGGTCAACTTTGATGCACGCAAACATGTTTTTAGCTTTCCGTTCGTTCCAGTTGAACTTTCTGCCTTGCCGTCCAGTCGTCTTGCCTTGACCTAGGTCAAGCTTGAACGTTTGTTAAACGAACAAATATTTATTTCTGGAAAGTACTCCATAGGTTCTGGCACCTAAGTGATGCTTTTTTTCACCCACAGATAAAGGCAGACGACCGATGACGAGCTGACGTCAATGCTAAGAGCTTGTCCTTCCTGTCGCAAGCGCCACAAGGAAAATCTTTCCTTCGAAGAGGCTGCACGTTATACGCCCCCCTTATATAAGCAGAGGTTGAGCAAAGGCACCCACACTCGTACGCAGACAGCAGACCGCTAGGTAGAACGGACACTAGCTGTCTCCTGCATGCCCCTGGTTCTTGAACGCACCGTTCAGGTGGATGCTTGAGACGCACTAAGGAAGGGTTTGAAATTAAGAGCCAGTGCCACCGCCGCACTTCTGCCTGCAAACCATGGAGAGGATCACTTACCTGCAAGACGCAAAGGATTGCAATGAAGTTAGGACTGCCCTGGCAAAACTGCGGCTTTCTTTGAAAGGTGAGCGAAATAATCACTTAATCACCAATGCCCATTTCTGGTTCTCAAAGCATTTTGCTTGAAGACGTAAAGCTTAAATAGCTGCAATGCAATGTGAAGACAAGCTTTACGCATGAGTTGGCTTAGTCTGCCTTTTAGTTTGGTTGACATGGCGTTTAAAAACTTAACCTATAAACTTAAAAGCGAAGATGGCAGAAGCGGACTAATGAACTCGCCCCAACTTCAAAAAGCCGTGGCCAGCCTAGCAATTCAAATCGCATTTACGTCCCTTAGATGGAGGTTAACAATGGATGAAGGACAGCCAATCTTACTGCAAAATAGAAATCAAAAATCAATCACTGGGGCATTTTCTGTAGCTAAGCAATCTCCATAAACAAAGAGAAAGTTCCAAAAACACAGTGAACATAATCGATTATAGATCATCTTTTAATTAGTTAGAAGTCTTGACTGCTTCAACATTTCGTAAGAAATATTGAACATAACCGATTATAGTTCATCTTTTAAATAGTTGCAAGTCTTGACTGCTTCAACATTTTGTAAGAAATATTGCACTTCGAGAATGCCTGCCAAATGCATTAACACGTATTGCACGAACTGCTCAGTACAGGTTTGGGCACTGTAAAGAAAGTCAGTGGTAATATTCAGTTGTTTATATAACTGAACTTGAATATTCTACGTCCGCATGTGCACTTGACGCCCTTCAGAACTGTACAACTGATCTTATCTTGAGCTTTCGACAAATTTTCGATTAGAACCAATAATAATTAACTTGCATTTTACCCAATTCTTATAATTCTTACAACTGCTACCTCTGGCGATGCGGTGTTTGAGGCAAAATACATATTAAATCTGTTATTTCTCAGCATTCACTCAATGAATTGGTTCTAGGAAAGTCTTGTCAGGAAAAAATGTTCATTGAACCCTTAACCCTTTTGAACAAAATAAAAAATCGGAAACTTCAATCTTTAACTTTCTTGTGATACATTCAAGACAATATTCGAGAGTGTAAGGAATCGTATGATGGTGACTCCCATTTTTCTTGTTTTATTTTTGCAGCAGGCGACGTTGATCTCAGCGCGAGGTATGACTCGGATTTTCTACTCAGATTCTTGAGGTTCACAAACTTTGACGCTGAAGCAGCGCACGAAAGGATTCAGAGATACTACAAGGTGAAATGCTCCTGTCACAAGGTGTTCAAAGGCTTGATGCCATCGGAAGAAATGAAAACAGAAAGCAGACATCTTACGGTGGCTCTTCCTCATAAGGATTCTCGTGGACGACCCGTGCTATTGATCAAGCTAGGTGAGTGTCGGGAAAGGACTTGATCATCGTTTTAGTTTGTGGCGCTATCTTCAAAGAGGCAAATAAATTTTGGGGAATTTTAAGAGATTCATATCACTGAGTGATGAAAACTCTTGCTTACACGACGTCTTGAAGCTTTGAAGTGGCACAGAAAGAAGTTTTAAATTGGTAGTAATCGATGCATAGTACAGTTTGAGCATGAATGTTGCAGGCTGGTAAATGCTGAAGTGCAGACTGAAATGACCTGCTGTACTACGGCACCGTACGGTAAGAATCATTAAGGTATGGTATAATACGGGATTGGACGGCAACGTACGGTGGAGTAATATATGGTGTAATGTGGTACGGTGTAATGTAATGAGTGAACCTCCCGAGCTTGTCAGACAGCAAAAAGGAAAGCAACTTTGTAGGTATCTAGATAAATCTAGGCACCTGCGGCTCTAGCACGTAGTACGTGCATTGATCTAACAAATTGTTTATCCTAAGCTATAAATATCCTGGGTACGCCGACAAAAAGAAAAAAAAAACCAGATGCACCCAGAGCGGCTTAGCAACAGTATATACCACAAATTTGTAATACTACCAGTTAGAAATACAATATCAGTCGTATACAGTGCAATAATAGTGGTTGCTTTACATGCATTAGGTATTAAATAGCTAATGAGCGTGTGTTAGTGGCGTTGCTGGCGCTTCGGTGTGGATTGATTTTGGGACATACTTTATTTATTCAGCAAGAGCATGCAGTTGGCGACCATAATTCATCGGGATTAAACCATGTAAACCTAAGTGCAAGTGGTGAGCAAGGTTTGTTCAGCCTTTCAAAGAGATAGCCTTTCAAAGAGATAACAAATAAATGAGTTGTGTAGTAGCTGTCTTGTACCTTCTTAAGATAATGGTGTCACACAGCTGGAAAGGGTTGACACCAAGTGTGCCGAAAAAGTGTTTTCAGCATATTCAAGGCTAGTATGCTAACTAATATTTCGAACAATTCTTCTTTGAAATAAATGCCGTTGTTCGATACTATATGTAGTAAATGATGCACTCGGAACAAGAAGAAATAATTGGGAATAAACGAATAGAGAACACTGCAGTCTACGCG
The DNA here is from genome assembly GCF_055883805.1 of Amblyomma maculatum. Classification (NCBI taxonomy): domain Eukaryota; kingdom Metazoa; phylum Arthropoda; class Arachnida; order Ixodida; family Ixodidae; genus Amblyomma; species Amblyomma maculatum. The sequence continues at coordinate 34,745,727 of NC_139349.1, read as the reverse complement.
CTTTACGACGGGCCAATAAATATTGCATTCGAGCTCCAGCACTAGAAATCTTCGCCAGTTTGTCCGCGATAGTTCTAACGTGCTTATAACATGGTGCATTTTCTTGAAAAGCACTTTTAAACTTTTTACACAGGGCAGCACGAGGCTATTTTGTACTTTGTCTCCATAAAAATGCGACCACAGCGCCCGTACTGTTAATTTGCTCAGTTGCAATCGGGAGCCAAACACCAAGGCCACTGATCCAACGCGGCTGGCCCACAACCTAAAAAATGCAGAGGGCTCTCCTGTAGGTTTTCCCTTGTGTCAGGCTTCTCGGCAGGTGCCTAGAGATACGCAACCTTACTTATTTTGGTTATTTTTATCATTGGAAGAATGCGTGTTAAATTAAGATTTATTCAGATAGTGGTCCGAGTGAGACGTTAAGCGCTTGAATGTTGAGCCAGATGTAACGTATCGTCCTGAATAAAAAAAAAATGAATTCGAGCAGAAAAACAAATTAATCAATATTCGGCGTATAAAAATGCGAATAGGGTTTTCACGGACGCTCCCAAATATTTAAGAAATGGGTAATGAAGTATCAAAACAAAACTTTTAAATGTATTTTTTATTTCAATGTGTTTAGTACTTGTAATTTTGACTTAAGGAGTAGAGGCGAGTACGACTCCCATAAATACGAAAAAGGAATTGATGTATTTTGCACCCTCCGTTATTCATCCTGCAATGGATCACTGAGGATATTTCCTAACACTCAGCCTTCATTAAACGCAGAAACTTATTTTCATGGTTTTACACTCCGCAGGCACTTGGGACCCTGCCTCGCTACCTCAGTTTCGGTTTCAGCGGGCTGTCAACGTGTGGCTGGAGCAACTGACACGTGACCCCGCTTCACAGGCTGTAGGAATATGCGTTCTTCTCGACTTCGGTGGCTGGACGGCTTCAAAGATCTTGACTTGCGAAATAAGCCTTGTTAAACAAGCCATCAGGGTTCTGCAGGTATGTAATGCGATTTTGTTGAAGCATAATCAACGAAAATATTAGAAGGTATATTCTTTGCCCACCCTTTATCGTGAAGGACCATCATGTGTAACTTCTTTAAGCGTCATTTGAAAAATTGAAGACGCAAGCCGTTCTACACTTGAAAAAAAAAAAAATCTGTTTAAAATTGCTTCAGCTGATGGCTAAAAAGAACATGGTCTGGTGATTTTTCCAGCACGAAAAGGTTTCGCCTTCTACGCCTGCTTATATATAGAACTTTTATTAAATAAAAACACGCACATTGGTGATAATGACAC